>NC_133063.1:9930000-10173891 GCF_048771995.1 Taeniopygia guttata | reverse complement strand
TAGTAGCTTCACCCAGAGTGTTCATTGCCCAAACAGAAAGGTTGTGTTTGTCCTGCTGCCCTTAATGTCTGTAGGCAACAATCACTTCTCTTGCTTACACTTTTCTGATCCCTGTCTCCTCTGACTGTTTCTTGATGTGCTTAGATTTTAGCTTAGACTTCTAGTTTTGGACAGGCCATCTGTGCTGCAGGGCTGCTTGTCCTGCTGCTGTTGTTTTTTAGGTGGTGGCGGTGTGGTGGTGTTGTTGTTTCCTGAGGGAGTGAATTGAAAGGGCGCAGTGTCCCAGAGAGTGGGGCTGCCTTTCTGATCTGCTGCACGGTGGGATCTCTTTTGAAGGGAGCATCTTTCCTTGGGATTTTTACAGAGATGCTGGTGAGCGAGGGAGATCCTGAGGCTAAATACACAGAACTGGAAACAATTGGCAGAGGGTGAGTGCAGCCACCGTTCCTTCCATATACTGTTTGTTCCTGGACTTTTTTCCTCTTGTACTGCGGAGTCCTGCACTTGCAGGGACTAAAGGACTTCTTCTTTCTCTGCGGCTGTTTTGTTTCTAGGGGTTTTGGCACGGTGTGCATGGCAGTGGAGATTGCCACAGGAGAAGAGGTAAGCGTCAAGCAGCGCCACAGCTTCTGCAGAACTGTTTTAGGACAGCATTTGATCTGTCATGTCTGGAAGAGTTTGCTTTGTTGCTGTGAAAGGGAGAATGCCAGTGGAATGATCAAGCCCCCTAGAGGTTGTCCAGCAGTTTTGCTCCATTTTTTCTGGCAGAAATTGACTTTCTGCTTGCAAGAGGTGTGTGAATAAAAATGGGGATGATCAAGTAAAGCCATGGGGGAAGTCTGTGGGAACGGTGAGTGTTGTTAGAGCTTTGAGGTGGACAGCATAGACCATGTTTCTGCCAGGTTTCCAAGGCAAAGGCTATCTGGCTCTTTGTCCTGGGAGGGGCCCAAGCAAGCGGTCTGATGTCCAGCCACAAGGCAGCTTGGCCCAGCCCAACTCTGTCACCCCATCATCACTGTCTCTGTGTTCCCCTGGTGGTTCTGTGCCACCAACTTTGGTTCATGTTTTCCATGTTGTTTTAGGTGGCCATAAAGAAAATAAGTCTCCTGGAAGAGAGCAACAGCGAGGTGTGCCTGAATGAAATCCAGATCATGCGTGGCAATAAGAATGCCAATCTTGTGACCTTTGTAGACAGGTGAGTGGTTCTGCTGTTCTGCCATGAAAGGTCATTCACATCCTGCAAGCCAGAAGTTCAGCCACTCCTTTGGCGGCTGGCAGAGGATGGAGCTGTTAATTCCTATTTCTGGGCTGATCTACAGCGTCCTGGGAGGAGATTGCATTGGGGCTGCGTTCATCTTTGCTGGCATACCTAGTTTGAAGTGTGCTTTCAAAGACCGGCCTTGGCCCTGTCTCACTGAGCCAACAGCCTCAAAGTTCCTGTCCTCTCTCCACATGGTTTTATTTGTTTTGGCATTTGATTTTTTCCCACGGGTCTCCAGTGCTGACAAAGCGCTGTAGATTGTATTTCCCTTGGCCTGTTGCATTGGTGTGGATACCAAGCAGCCTTTAGACTGCACAGAGTTCAAGCCCTGTAGAGCATTGTGAATGACTATTCCTCCTGTCTTCCTCTGAGAGAGACACAGGAGCAAGAATCCATCAGGTCATGTAAGTGCACACCTTCATCTCCAGGCTGTTGTTTCCTCCTTTCAGCTACCTGGTGGATGAGGAACTCTGGCTGGTGATGGAATACATGGACGGAGGTTCTTTACACGATGTCATTAGGGAGACTCATATGGCAGAAGGAGAGATAGCAGCTGTCTCTCGGGAGGTAAGGGATGGCGCTTGTGCTTCCCATGGCTTGGTCGGGACGGCCCTTCCAAATGGGTGATAAGGAGAGGAGAGATTTCCCCTTCCAAGCTTCCTTTCTGCATTTCTCTTACACCTGGCAGTAGCAAGAGCAGATGAAGTGCCTGCCAATGTGCCTGCCCTTCTTCTAGTGTGTTTGTGTTTGCCTCTCTAAAGCTTTGCCTGGAGCTTGTGAGTGCTGCATTCCTTCCCCACAAGAGCAAAGTGGCTGGTGGCACCATGTTGAGCAAGTGGCAAAGACAAAGAGATCCTCACAGGACTCTCACAGAGCTCAGCCTCAAAGGAGAGCCTCGCACCCCAAGTGGTGTTTGCAAAACCAGACACTGTTGTCTGGCTGCAGAGAGTACAGGCACTGCAGCTGCGCACCTTGAGTCTGTGTTTGCAGGGCACTGGCCAGAGCAACAATTGCCCTTTCCCTTTCAAAAGCAAACAGCCACGCCCTTAGAAAAGCTCTGCTGTCCTCGTGTTGGAGCAGCCAGCTCTGCTGCCTTTGCCAGCAGCCTGGCCTGCCGTGGCTCCGCATCCCCCAGGAAGTCAGTCTTGCAGGTGTGCCACTGCCCTGCTTGTGGGACGCAATCCACTCAGGCTCGTGTTTCTTTTTCCTCTCTCAGTGCCTGCAAGGCCTGGATTTCCTTCACTCCAAGCAAGTGATCCACCGAGACATCAAAAGCCACAACATTCTCCTGGGCTTGGACGGCTCTGTCAAGTTGGGTGGGTGTTGCTGGCCAGGCTCAGCCGTGGCGGGCTGCGGTGTGGGGCTGCCTTTGGGTGCTGCCGCTTCCCTGGTGCCTGTGGCAGTGCAGGCTGCCCTGCTGCGAGCGCAGAGCACAGCCACAAGGTGCAGGGAGCTGTAGCTGGGCAGAAGGGGTCAGGAGTGCCTTTGGCTTGTGTGTGTCCCTTCCCCAGCAAGGCAGCAGCAGTCTAATAGCTTCAGGGGACTAAAAGCCACTGCCTGAAGTCGGGGGCTTTTGCAAAGTGGCCAATTGCGTATTTCCTCAGCTGCAGGCTCGAGGAATAGCAGCATGCCCCTGGTACAGCTGGATTCCACACTGCCTTCTTAGACATCGATTCAGTGGGGAATTCTTTTCTTTGCTTTCCTTTTTCACGCTGGCATGATGTGAGTGTTTTTTCTCCTCAGCTGATTTTGGCCTTGCTGCTCAGCTCACCGCTGAGCAGAGGAAACGAAGATCAGCTGTTGGGACTACTCACTGGATGGCGCCAGAAATTTTCACAGGGAAGCCCTACGGCCCCAAAGTGGACATCTGGTCCTTTGGCATTGTGGGGATCGAGATGGTGGAAGGATCACCTCCTTACCTGATGAACACCTCCCGCACGGTACGCTGCAACTACCCTCAGATGCTCCTGTCACTCTGACTAAATCTACTCCCATTCTGCTGCCTGGGAAGCTGGCTAACACCTGACAATGATAGGTGCCAGGCTGCATAGTCTCTTATGCTTCTTGCCCAGATGATCCCCTTGGCATTTCATCATGAATGACACAAGAAAATCACAATGCCTTTTCCTTGATGGAAGCTTTGCCTAAGAGAGCAGTGAGCAGCTTTACCTAAAGGAGCAGTGAGCTGCATTTTATGGGAGGAATCCTTGGAAATAGTAAAGTTGGATTAAAGTCTGTCTTCCACCTCGCCTGTAGAGCTGGTGTCAGTGCTGAGAGAAGCAAAGTGTGCTGCTGCTGATGGAGTTGCTCCTAATTCCATCAGCCAATGAAATCAGGGGTCAAGGCAAGAGCCTTTGCATGTTGGACTGGCTACGGCTGCCTCTGGCTTTGGGTTCTTTTAGTAGGGGTAGGAAAGGTATCTCCCTCCCTCTGGCAGGGAGTAAAGAGCCACTGGGGAGTGGAGCTTGTCCAGTGAGGTCTGTGTGAGCAGTTTGGCGTGTGAAGGAGGCAGGTGGAGCGTGGCATTTCCTTCTTCTCCAGGTTCAGCAGCTGATAAGCACCAGGGGCACCCCGAAGCCTCAGAAGCCCAGGCAACAGTCGGCTTGGCTGCGAGACTTTCTGTGCTGCTGCCTGGAGACGGACGAGGACAGGCGCTGGTCTGCCCAGGAACTTCTGCAGGTAAAAGGCAAAGCGGCTGCCGGGTGCGCCAGCCGCCCGCTGCCAGGGGCTCCTCGTCTGCTCAAGTCCAAGGCGGCAGATGGGCCCTGCTCCTGAGAATCTCCAGTCTGGGGGCTTTTCAAAGGAAAACAGAGGAGAATCCCGGCCTGGCATGGGTTGGAAGGAGCCTTTCCAGGTCACCTAGACCAAATCTCCTTCAGCTGAAGCCATCTGGGTTAATGGATTTTTGGGATTGGGAGTCATGTTTGGCTCATGTGGCATGGTCCTGGATGTGGAGACAGAGGTGCACAGAATGCCCTCCTTTGTGTATCTTTCTGCTTGCCAGAGAAAGCCAGTTTCAGCCTGAGAGGGGAGTAGAAATTAATGTCTTCTTTTTCTCTTTGGGCAGCATCCTTTTGTAACCTCAGCCAAGCCGACCTCCAGCCTGACGCCTCTGATCATGGCGACGCAGCAGTTTATGGCCGACAGGAGATACTAGCCCTGCAAGAGGCCATTGGTGTTTTTTGTAGTTTCTAGTTTCTAGTTAATAGCTCGTAGTTTCTAGTTTGTTTAGACTGATAGTGTAAATAAATACGATAATACATAAAACCTTCACTGTGCTGGAAGCTTCCCTTTGTTCTCACGATGTGCATAAGCTCTAAATTTGCTTCTGAATGGTCAGGTGTTTCTTAAATGTGGGAAAAGCCATATATGGGGTTTGTGGCATGGTCTGGAAGTGGGCAAAGGTCTTCTGACCTTGGTGCCTCCAGGCCAAAACCTCTAGTGGAGAGACAGGCTGGCAGCAGTGACTAGAGGAGCAGAGTGGGGCAAAATGGAGCAGAGCAGTGGTGGCAGTGCAGGGCATGCTGCTGTGGCTGTGGTTGTGTTGCAGCTCTTGGGAAAGGTTGGGAGTGTCTGTGCTGCTGTGGGCAGAGGGGGAGGGAGCCGGGCTTCTCCACAGGCTCGGGCACAGGTGAGCGTCCCGTGGGAAGGCAAGTTCTGCCACGGGAACTAAGGCCAACATGTGGGAGTGAAGACTTGTGCAGTTCGGAGCTGCGTGAGCCACTGTGGAGGCCTGTGGGCCTGCAGGAGGACTTCTTGGGGCTATGCCCTGGAAGAATGTCCTTTAGATTTTAACCTTTCCCTTATCTTGTCCCCTAGACTTTAAACTCTCCCATGGACTCCGGTTTTTTGTTTCAATGTACATTTGATACATTATTAGTATATAATATATAGATATAGATATAATATATAGATATTGTATAGATATCTATATATATATAGATATATAGTCATCATATAGTGATGATTCAAAATCATTTACTGTGCGATGTTTTGTGGCAATTGACAGTATATTTGATGATCATTTAAATTTAAATTTTAGTTGCACAATATTTAACAGACTTCCTTTTCCAGTTTTCGTATTCATCCACCACGTCCCTGTACCCACTATCCTTGGGAAGGACAGGACTGGAGATGGAACCTGCTCAAGAGCAGAGGCCAGCCACCAGCCATCTGCCATCTGCCCTTCTTTTCCGTGCCCTTGCCAGGAAGGCACTGGCCATGCCTCCCCAGATTCTACCCTAACCCACTTTGTGACAGCCCTCAACCCTGCTCCTGCTTTCCTGTTGTATTAGCAGTCCCCGATTGTGGAGTTGTGTTTTTATACTTTATTGTATTTTCATTGTATTTCGATTTTAAAATGGTTTATCCCCTTGAACCCCTCTGTGCCCCTTTGGTTTATCCCTAGTTTTCCCATCCCTCCTCAAGTGTCCATCACCCTCTAAGTACAGAGACATTCCCCTGTCTCCTCCCAGATGCCTTGTCCGTCACTCGGTGTGCCTTCCCTTACATCTTGAAGCTTCCATCCAGAGCGTCAGGTGGTTGGGTGAGGGCCTGGGGCCCCTTCCCCTTTCCTCCCTCATTGGATACCCTCATTGTCAGTTTGTACAACAGTCACTCCTTACTGTTTTCTCATTGGCGAGTCAGTTCTCCTCCTTCTCTGTATTTAACTGGTGGTTTGCACCTCTCTGGTGCTCTTGTCAGCAGGTTGTGATCAGGTGCAGTTGGGCTCTTTGCCGCCTCCATAAAGCTTTGGAGTTCTACCCCTGACAAGAAACTCTTTGTTATTCGCCAGTGGGATCAGCTACGCCTTGGGAGCAATGGAGGCACTCCCAAAAGCCCATCCAGGTCCAGCAGGGAGTGCTTCTTGCTGCCCTACTCGCCCCTTGGAGAGCTAGCTTGGGCTGAGTGGACTGGAGATCAGTGGTTGGGGGCGAGGACGCGGCAGATGGTGGCAGCAGCGATGGTGATGGGTGTCTCTCCCTGCAGAGCTCTGTTTGGCACTGCCGCTACCATCAGTCTGCCACGCTGGGTGTGCGCGTGGGAATCGGATCTGCCGCTCCACTGCCTCTTCCTACCACCCTGCTGGGCTCCACTGGGCTTGGCTGGACTCCCTTTTGGCTTGGCTGAACTCACTTGGTATCAGTGTCAGCACTCTGGACTGCACTGTTCTGCTGGAGCGGAAAAACAGTCCCACGTGCCACCCTGGCCCTGATGGTTTCAGTTGTGTGTCAGAGCTGTCACTTCCGTGCCACTCATCTCAACCCCGTGGCCTAAAAAATACTGTGGAAGGACAGAACTGGGAGGGGAATGGTGGTGGTGCTTTGGTCCCAAGGCCTCTCTGCTAGAGGGAGCCAGAAAGAAGGATCCCCCTTGCATTTGTGGTCATGGCATTTCCTTGCTGAAATCACACCCATGGCTGTGATGTAAAATGAATAAACAGTGCTGAAAGATCCATGACCTGGTCTCTGTAGCTAGGAGAAACCTCTAAATGTAATTGAAGTAGTGCTTCTCCTTGTTTGCTGCTTTCCTGAACTGAGCAAGGTCCAACTGGAAGAAGCCTTCTGGTTTTTGCTCAGAAGCATTAGTGGCCAAAGAGCACTGATGTGGTTCCTCACATCCCGCTCCCTTCTCAGTGCTCAATTTCTCCAGGTGGGCTGTAGGGGATTAGTGTGTTCTTGGAGTTACTCTTAGATGCCTTGAGCAGTAGCTTATGGACTAGGAGGGCTTTTTGTCTTGCTTTGTAGCAGAGGAGAGCTTTGCAGGCTTTTTTTGGCCTGAGCTGTAGGGAAGATCTGGTTCCCTGCACTCTGTGAGTTCACAAACCAGCCCAGGGTGGCTGCTATTGTGATGTCAGAGGCCGCATCCCAGCGTTGCCAAGGCAAAGCTGCTGTGCCCAGGCCCGGCAGGGCTCAGTGAGCAGAGCAGCTCTGTGGCACGCTGACTGCAGGCGGAACCTGCTGATCGCCGAGGTCTCTGCCAGCAGGACTCGCAGGATTTTTGGTTTTTCCCCGCAGGCGTTGTCTGGTGCAGACTTGGGCAGCGCTGCTCAGGCCATGGAGAGAGTGTGTGCTGCAGTTTGCACGGCTTTCTCCGTGGCCTATTCTGGGTACTTTTTCACCCAGCTGGCACGTAAGTGGACGGTTTTGTGCAGTGTGGCATATGGACACCAAAATGCCACCAAGAGGCCTTGAGTTGGGTAAAGCTGCTGTCAGCAGCTGCAGCTAAGAAGGGGGTGTCTCTAGCCAGAGGGGCCTGGGCAGCATTTGTAATGTAGCCTGCAGGGGCTCCGCTCCTCCCGTGGCATAGCCTGTGCCCATGGGGTCTGGAATCTCCTCAGTTTGCTGGCTCAAGCCAGACAACTTCCAAGATAGGAGGACTGGGAGAGCTTGGCAGCAGTCCTTGGAAAAGCTGTGCACTGCTCTCCAGCACTGAGGGAAAGTCTCTCAGTTCAAGTCTTCTTGTCTGCATTCCCTCATCCCAGCATGTGCCTGTGGAACTTGACACTTCCTGAGTGCTAAAAGAGCTATTCCTTCTGGGGTGAAATCACGGGATCAGCTTGGAAAAGGCCTCTGAGATGGACATTTTAGAGCAGTTCTTGTATGCTCCTGAACCCAGGAGCTGTTCCTGCGCTGTGTCACCACAGAACTGCCACCATGGCTAAAGGGGACTTGGGTGAAGCTTTGTTGGGGAAGGGTTTTCAGTAAGCTCATGGCAATTGCTGCATGCAATCCCTTCAGAAACCTGAAGTCCAGGGAAGGGAGGAGCTGTAGCTCCTGCTGGGTGGGGTGGGGCAGAAGCTGGAATGCCTGTTGCAGAACCACTGGGACTTTCTCAGTCTCGAGTTTCTATGGGTTGAGAGGCCAAAGAGGACAAAGGGTAGACACGAGGCAGTAGTTTGTGCTGTTGCCTTGCTGTGTGACACAAGGGTTGCTGCTGGAGTGATGGAGTGAAAGCAGAATGCTCTGTCTTTGGTTGCTGACTATTTGGTGGGCTTGCCCAGCACAGGCAGTTTCCTTACAGCATCTGCTTCTTTTTCCCTTTTGTCTTGCAGGTCACATCACCCGTGCCTGGAGAGAATCCGCTCCTTGGGTGAGTGGGAAAGGAACCTTTGATGTTGGTAGCATTTGACAATTGTGGAGCAAGCTGTGAGTTGGGCTTGGTGCAGTCCAGTGCCAGCCTGGTTGGATGGATGAAAGAACAGTCCAGGCTCTTTGCAGCAGCAGCAGCAGCAGCAGCAGCAGCAGCAGCAGCAGCAGCAGCAGCAGCTGCAGCAGCAGCAGCAGCAGAATCTGCAGGAGGAGTTGGATCCCAGGCTGTTTCTCCAGTTCCTTTTCAGAGCTTTTAAGCAGCTGAAAGTGGGGTTGCTTGGTCCTTGAAGCCATGATGGAAGTTCTCCTGTACAAGAGAGTGCAGTCCCATCTAACTGGCCCATTTGACTTGAGTTTGAACAATTAGAATGCCATTTCTCTGCAGATGATTTCTCCTTAGTGCATCTGGCTCCAGAGCTGAATAGAGAGGTTCCCTGTCCCTGACACTGCTGTCTATCTGCAGAGCCCAAAACAGACCTCTGAGCCTCCTCTGGATGCATGTCTTCCTGAAGAAGAGACCAAAGGGGAGGAAGATTCCCACCAAAGTGCACCTGCTGCCACTGCAGGGCCTGAGCATCCAGCATCAGTAAGTGGCAGCTCTGGCTAGTCCTGTGGCTGGAGCAAAGCAGAGCTGCAAGTTTCTGAGCAGACAGCACCTGCCCTGCCTGGCTGAAGATGCTGAGGACTGGAATCTTTCCAGCTCTCCCAGAGCACTTCCCCCAGCCTGTGAGGCCTGGAGAAGGGGTGTGGAACTTGGATGTTTAGGCATCACTTCCCTACTGTTCTGACAGGGGCTGGGAATTTTTCTCAGCAAGAGACAAGGGGTAGCAATAGGATGTCTTTGGATGCTCCTGGGGTACAAGTGAGGCCCTCTGTGCCCAGGGGCTGTGCAGGCTCCTTGTCCCCAGTGAAGAGAGTAGAGCAAAGGTGCAGTTCACAGCCTTGCAGGATATGAGGAGACACTGTCCCCAGAAGGGACCTGGCCCTCCGCACAGAACAGGCAAAGTCAGCAGCTAAAGGAACAGCTGAGATGCAGCGGGGCCTGTAGCTGAAGAGACGTAAGGCTCTGAATGACAGGTTCTTTCCTGACCCTCCTGCTGCTGTCTGTGCACAGAGCACAAGGGCAGCGCCAGCACCTGCTCCGGCTGCCTCTGCACCCGAGGAAGAGGCTGAAGAGGAGGAAGGTGCCAATGAACCTGCCCCTTCTGTCAGCCTGCGGCCTGAGCAGCCAGCATCAGTAAGTGCCTGTTTGGGTTAGCAGTGCCTTTGGTGACATTTTGTCCCTGATGTAAAAGCAGGCTATGGGTTCGGGGCCTTGAGCTGGAGAAGTGGGCTGCAAAAGCTGAGAGGTGAAGAGCCCTGGATGTGGCCAGCAGCATCTTCCTCAGGGCTTGCATTTGAAATGAGATCGGAGGGGCATCTTGGCCAGGCACATTTGTGACCCAAATTAATTTCTTGTCCCAGAGCTCCAGCTCCTCTGTCGTGGCACCTGCACAAGCTGCAGCTGAAGAAGCCTCCAGTGCCAAAGCTGGAAACTCAAGCAGGAGCAGCTCGTGCACCTGGAGCACGACTAGTTCCTCTGGAAGCAGGGAGCTGCTGGGAGAGAGGACAGAGGACAAGTGCCTGGCCATGCTGAGTACGTCCTTTGTGACCCTTGTGTGCCGCAGCAGTGCCTGGTGTGTGTGTGCGTGTGTCAGCAAGAGCTGTCCCAGCTCCTGTTCCTCCTCAGCTGAGTGCCAGCTCCTGAGGCCTCCCCACAGGAGCTGTTGCTGTGCTCTGAGGTGGGGAGGGATCTCTGGGCTGCTGCTCCTGCCTCGGAGGGCAGCTGGGCCTGGTTTGGCCTTGCCTGAGCTTCCCTCTAGGCAAAAGGCAGAGCAGAGATTGTTTCTGGCTGAGCAGGAGGCTGTGACCGAGCAAATGAGGAGGCCTCCAGGAGCTCCTGTGGGGCCCAGCTCCTGTGGGGCACGGCCAAGGTCATCTTCAGAGCTCAGCCTGTCCTAAAAACTGAGGGACCTCATTCCTAAGGCTCATCACAGTAGGGTAGAACATCAGCTGCTGCTCTTGAGCGGCAGAAGGGCCTTGTTTAGGCAAAGTCCTGCTTCAAGCTGGAGTTCTTAGCTTTGCTGTAGGCACTTTGCAATATTCTTCCTGTTCTGGAAAGGGCAGCTGTTGATAAAAATGGATTGCAGAACCCAAGATGCCTTGCATGTTTTCAAGGATTTAATCTTTTGTTGAATGTCCCAGAGTGTTCATTGCCCGAACAGAAAGGTTGTGTTTGTCCTGCTGCCTGCCTTAATGTCTGTAGGCAACAATCACTTCTCTTGCTTACACTTTTCTGATCCCTGTCTCCTCTGACTGTTTCTTGATGTGCTTAGATTTTAGTTTAGACTTCTAGTTTTGGACAGGCCATCTGTGCTGCAGGGCTGCTTGTCCTGCTGCTGTTGTTTTTTAGGTGGTGGTGGTGTGGTGCTGTTGTTGTTTCCTGAGGGAGTGAGTTGAAAGGACGCAGTGTCCCAGAGAGTGGGGCTGCCTTTCTGATCTGCTGCAGGGTGGGATCTCTTTTGAAGGGAGCATCTTTCCTTGGGATTTTTACAGAGATGCTGGTGAGCGAGGGAGATCCTGAGGCAAAATACACAGAACTGGAAACAATTGGCAGAGGGTGAGTGCAGCCACAGTTCTTTCCATTTACTCTTTGTCCCTGGACTTTTTTCCTCTTGTACTGTGGAGTCCTGCACTTGCAGGGACTAAAGGACTTCTTCTTTCTCTGTGGCCGTTTTGTTTCTAGGGGTTTTGGCACGGTGTGCATGGCAGTGGAGACTGCCACAGGAGAAGAGGTAAGCGTCAAGCAGCGCCACAGCTTCTGCAGAACTGTTTTAGGACAGCATTTGATCTGTCATGTCTGGAAGAGTTTGCTTTGTTGCTGTGAAAGGGAGAATGCCAGTGGAATGATCAAGCCCCCTAGAGGTTGTCCAGCAGTTTTGCTCCATGTTTTCTGGCAGAAATTGACTTTCTGCTTGCAAGAGGTGTGTGAATGAAAATGGGGATGATCAAGTAAAGCCATGGGAAAGTCTGTGGGAACGGTGAGTGTTGTTAGAGCTTTGAGGTGGACAGCATAGACCATGTTTCTGCCAGGTTTCCAAGGCAAAGGCTATCTGGCTCTTTGTCCTGGGAGGGGCCCAAGCAAGCGGTCTGATGTCCAGCCACAAGGCAGCTTGGCCCAGCCCAGCTCTGTCACCCCATCATCACTGTCTCCGTGTTCCCCTGGTGGTTCTGTGCCACCAACTTTGGTTCGTGTTTTCCATGTTGTTTTAGGTGGCCATAAAGAAAATAAGTCTCCTGGAAGAGAGCAACAGCGAGGTGTGCCTGAATGAAATCCAGATCATGCGTGGCAATAAGAATGCCAATCTTGTGACCTTTGTAGACAGGTGAGTGGTTCTGCTGTTCTGCCATGAAAGGTCATTCACATCCTGCAAGCCAGAAGTTCAACCACTCCTTTGGTGGCTGGCAGAGGATGGAGCTGTTAATTCCTATTTCTGGGCTGATCTACAGCGTCCTGGGAGGAGATTGCATTGGGGCTGCGTTCATCTTTGCTGGCATACCTAGTTTGAAGTGTGCTTTCAAAGACCGGCCTTGGCCCTGTCTCACTGAGCCAACAGCCTCAAAGTTCCTGTCCTCTCTCCACATGGTTTCATTTGTTTTGGCATTTGATTTTTTCCCACGGGTCTTCAGTGCTGACAAAGCGCTGCAGATTGTATTTCCCTTGGCCTGTTGCATTGGTGTGGATACCAAGCAGCCTTTAGACTGCACAGAGTTCAAGCCCTGTAGAGCATTGTGAATGACTGTTCCTCCTGTCTTCCTCTGAGAGAGACACAGGAGCAAGAATCCATCAGGTCATGTAAGTGCACACCTTCATCTCCAGGCTGTTGTTTCCTCCTTTCAGCTACCTGGTGGATGAGGAACTCTGGCTGGTGATGGAATACATGGACGGAGGTTCTTTACACGATGTCATTAGGGAGACTCATATGGCAGAAGGAGAGATAGCAGCTGTCTCTCGGGAGGTAAGGGATGGCGCTTGTGCTTCCCATGGCTTGGTCGGGACGGCCCTTCCAAATGGGTGATAAGGAGAGGAGAGATTTCCCCTTCCAAGCTTCCTTTCTGCATTTCTCTTACGCCTGGCAGTAGCAAGAGCAGATGAAGTGCCTGCCAATGTGCCTGCCCTTCTTCTAGTGTGTTTGTGTTTGCCTCTCTAAAGCTTTGCCTGGAGCCTGTGAGTGCTGCATTCCTTCCCCACAAGAGCAAAGTGGCTGGTGGCACCATGTTGAGCAAGTGGCAAAGACAAAGAGATCCTCACAGGACTCTCACAGAGCTCAGCCTCAAAGGAGAGCTTTGCACCCCAAGTGGTGTTTGCAAAACCAGACACTGTTGTCTGGCTGCAGAGAGTACAGGCACTGCAGCAGTGCACCTTGAGTCTGTGTTTGCAGGGCACTGGCCAGAGCAACAATTGCCCTTTCCCTTTCAAAAGCAAACAGCCACGCCCTTAGAAAAGCTCTGCTGTCCTCGTGTTGGAGCAGCCAGCTCTGCTGCCTTTGCCAGCAGCCTGGCCTGCCGTGGCTCACCAACCCCCAGGAAGTCAGTCTTGCAGGTGTGCCACTGCCCTGCTTGTGGGACGCAATCCACTCAGGCTCGTGTTTCTTTTAACCCTCTCTCAGTGCCTGCAAGGCCTGGATTTCCTTCACTCCAAGCAAGTGATCCACCGAGACATCAAAAGCCACAACATTCTCCTGGGCTTGGACGGCTCTGTCAAGTTGGGTGGGTGTTGCTGGCCAGGCTCAGCCGTGGCGGGCTGCGGTGTGGGGCTGCCTTTGGGTGCTGCCGCTTCCCTGGTGCCTGTGGCAGTGCAGGCTGCCCTGCTGCGAGCGCAGAGCACAGCCACAAGGTGCAGGGAGCTGTAGCTGGGCAGAAGGGGTCAGGAGTGCCTTTGGCTTGTGTGTGTCCCTTCCCCAGCAAGGCAGAAGCAGTCTAATAGCTTCAGGGGACTAAAAGCCACTGCCTGAAGTCGGGGGCTTTTGCAAAGTGGCCAATTGCGTATTTCCTCAGCTGCAGGCTCAAAGAATAGCAGCATGCCCCTGGTACAGCTGGATTCCACACTGCCTTCTTAGACATCGATTCAGTGGGGAATTCTTTTCTTTGCTTTCTTTTTCAAGCTGGCTGGATCTGAGTGTTTTTTCTCCTCAGCTGATTTTGGCCTTGCTGCTCAGCTCACCGCTGAGCAGAGCAAACGGAGTTCAGCTGTTGGGACTACGCACTGGATGGCGCCAGAAATTTTCACAAGGAAGCCCTACGGCCCCAAAGTGGACATCTGGTCCTTTGGCATTGTGGGGATCGAGATGGTGGAAGGAGCACCTCCTTACCTGATGAACACCTCTCGCACGGTACGCTGCAACTACCCTCAGATGCTCCTGTCACTCTGACTAAATCTATTCCCATTCTGCTGCCTGGGAAGCTTGCTAACACCTGACAATGATAGGTGCCAGGCTGCATAGTCTCTTATGCTTCTTGCCCAGATGATCCCCTTGGCATTTCATCATGAATAGCACAAGAAAATCACTATGCCTTTTCCTTGATGGAAGCTTTGCCTAAGAGAGCAGTGAGCAGCTTTACCTAAAGGAGCAGTGAGCTGCATTTTATGGGAGGAATCCTTGGAAATAGTAAAGTTAGATTAAAGTCTGTCTTCCACCTCGCCTGTAGAGCTGGTGTCAGTGCTGAGAGAAGCAAAGTGTGCTGCTGCTGATGGAGTTGCTCCTAATTCCATCAGCCAATTAAATCAGGGATCAAGGCAAGAGCCTTTGCATGTTGGACTGGCTACGGCTGCCTCTGGCTTTGGGTTCTTTTAGTAGGGGTAGGAAAGGTATCTCCCTCCCTCTGGCAGGGAGTAAAGAGCCACTGGGGAGTGGAGCTTGTCCAGTGGGGTCTGTGTGAGCAGTTTGGCGTGTGAAGGAGACAGGTGGAGCGTGGCATTTCCTTCTTCTCCAGGTTCAGCAGCTGATAAGCACCAGGGGCACCCCGAAGCTGCAGAAGCCCAGGCAACAGTCGGCTTGGCTGCGAGACTTTCTGTGCTGCTGCCTGGAGACGGACGAGGACAGGCGCTGGTCTGCCCAGGAACTTCTGCAGGTAAAAGGCAAAGCGGCTGCCGGGTGCGCTGGCCGCCCGCTGCCAGGGGCTCCTCGTCTGCTCAAGTCCAAGGCGGCAGATGGGCCCTGCTCCTGAGAATCTCCAGTCTGGGGGCTTTTCAAAGGAAAACAGAGGAGAATCCCGGCCTGGCATGGGTTGGAAGGAGCCTTTCCAGGTCGCCTAGACCAAATCTCCTTCAGCTGAAGCCATCTGGGTTAATGGAATTGTGGGATTGGGAGCCATGTTTGGCTCATGTGGCATGGTCCTGGATGTGGAGACAGAGGTGCACAGAATGCCCTCCTTTGTGTATCTTTCTGCTTGCCAGAGAAAGCCAGTTTCAGCCTGAGAGGGGAGTAGAAATTAATGTCTTCTTTTTCTCTTTGGGCAGCATCCTTTTGTAACCTCAGCCAAGCCGACCTCCAGCCTGACGCCTCTGATCATGGCAACGCAGCAGTTTATGGCCGACAGGAAATACTAGCCCTGCAAGAGGCCATTGGTGTTTTTTGTAGTTTCTCGTTTCTAGTTGATAGCTCGTAGTTTCTAGTTTGTTTAGACTGATAGTGTAAATAAATACGATAATACATAAAACCTTCACTGTGCTGGAAGCTTCCCTTTGTTCTGTGCATACGCTATAAATTTGCTTCTGAATGGTCAGGTGTTTCTTAAATGTGGGAAAAGCCATATATGGAGTTTGTGGCATGGTCTGGAAGTGGGCAAAGGTCTTCTGACCTTGGTGCCTCCAGGCCAAAACCTTTAGTGGATAGACAGGCTGGCAGCAGTGACTAGAGGACCAGAGTAGAGCAAAACGGAGCAGATGAGTGGTGTCAGTGCTGGGCATGCTGCTGTGGCTGTGGTTGTGTTGCAGCTCTTGGGAAAGGTTGGGAGTGTCTGTGCTGCTGTGGGCAGAGGGGGAGGGAGCCGGGCTTCTCCACAGGCTCATGCGCAGGTGTGACTCCACTTCTGGGAAGGCTTGCATGGTCCCTCAAGCCTTCCTCTGACCTTGAGTGAAGTCTTGGTAGGCTCTTGCTCCAAGAGTCCCTCTCAGAGCTGGGGCAAAGGCTCCAGGCCAACCCTCTTGCAAGGCAGATGCCAACCCCTGCAGCCACTGTACTCCAAAGGAGCTTGGTGCCAGCCCCTGGTGCTTCTCTAGGGGAACTGAGCACCCTCCCCACGGCACACTGCCTGCATGGCACTGGGCCAGGAACCACTTACCCAGGTGTGGGCAATCCCTCCTTCCTAGGGTGAGGAACAGCCCTGTGACGTCCACTCTTTTCACAGGCTGGAGCTCAGAGATCTAATGCAGCTCCTCATTGACTCTGGAGGCAGGCGATCTGAGCACCATTGGTTCCAGCATGGTGTCCACAGCCCTCAGGGTCTGCAAGGACAATAGAGAGTGACAGCAGTGATTTTGCTGTTCCTCCTCACCCTGGAAGACTCAGCTGAACTCTCAGGGATAAGACAGGATGTACATCCTGCCCAGGAGAGAGACATGGGCAGAGAGTTTGCTGACTACATATAAATAGAAAAATATCAATTTCAGTTAAAAAATTTAATTTATTGCAGATTGCTATAACTGTACGGCCTATGTCTAAGCATGCAAATATCAGTATATCTATCTAAATAGCCATATACCTCTAACTGTGTAAGTACAACAACATAATACATCTATAAGTGTAACTATACAGAGAGGGATCCCAGGTCTATTTTCACAGGCTTTCCCTTGGTAGCTTCCTCTTATGCAGAGCAGCCTTTCTGGAAAGGTACAGCAGATGGACATCTAGGAAGCAAAGGGAACACTGAGTCAACACTGGAACTAGTTTATGTCTCCCCTGGCAGCACATCTAGCAATTCTACTTTTACCAGAGACTATAAAACATGGTCCAAAAGGCAGGTTCTCCCTTGGAAATTTGAAGCCTTCTGTTTAAAGAATAGGAATGCTTCCAAGTTTTCAAAACTTTAAGGTTTTGAAGTATCCTGAAAAACGCTGCAACACTAGCACTGTAAAAGGCACCCACAAGAACTTTGAACAGAGACATTCACATTTCATGAAAAGAACTCCAGCTTGTTTATTCTCTGTACTGAAAAGAGACCTCACTCCTCACTTAAATGGTAGAAACTGATGGGCATTGTGAGATGAGTTACTAACTAACATTGTTACCTGGGACAGAGAAACTACCCTGTGAAGTGAGTAACCGCTTCTTCAACTCTTCCGTCAGCTCTTGGATGAACTACTCTCATCTCCCCTTTCTGTAGAAGTCAGACTCAGAGTAGCTGTCTCAGTCATCTCCAAAAACATGTAGACTCTCTTCTTACCAGGGTCCTTTGGTTTAAGGGAACTGTTCCTACATCTCATGCTTTGTCAAGTGAAGCTCTCTCTTCCACCACAATGTTCACAGGCTCACTTCCTGAAGACACACACTGACCCAAAATATTCTTCTTGAACGAATAAAAGTAAAAAGAAAAAAGAAGCAAACCCAATGATCACTTGCTATTTTCTTGTAATCATTTTTGGGACACAGTAATAACTGTTCTTCCCCACCCTGGAAGGACATGTAACACAAGATAAACACTGTTAACATGGTTAACATGGCCAGCCTTTTAAATTCAGACATTTGACAAATGGAAACTCAAACTCTTACAAAATACCTATCAATCAAAATACAGAATCAAAAAAAAACCCCAGAATACAGCAAGTAAGAATACATGTCCTCGCAGTCTGAGCTTTGCCCTTGCTTGTGACACTAGCTGTAAGAAACAAGGAGAAACCCAGAGGGAGAAATCAAGGTGCCTTCCTAGTTACCACTAGACTTACATGTATGTTGTTACTGAGAGATCTTGCTCAAACCACTGCACAGGTCTGTGTGGTGCAAAACTACATTCATAAGCCATAAATTTCTGGCTGTGAATCTCACTCACCTTGTACAATTACTAGGTCTAATTACAAATTAATAATTTAATAATTATTAAATGATAACATGTGGCTTGCTTTTTGGAGCTCTTCTCTCTCGCTCCATATGTATTTTGTAGGCAACCATTTACTGCACGGGTATGTTTCCATTATTACGCGGCAAAAGTTTATAGGATTAAAAAAACTTTATAAAGCTAGACAACCTAGTTAGGTTTCTGTTCCACTAAGCAAGTAAAGGCCTGAAGTTAAGTACCTGGAATTTAACTTTAGACAGAAAGATATTCTCATTATCACTTGTTAAAGAATGTAAGTCTCTTCTGCAAATGGCTAGCCATCAGTATCTTGAAGATGAAGGATTGTTTAGAGCCTGAAAGATTTCCTTCTATTAAGGAAGAGAAGGCTTTTGAAAACTGGTACGTGTGAATGTACAGAAGACAAAAGGGCATCACACTGAGTAAAAGGAAATGGATAGTTCCAAAAGATCACACTCCGCACCTTTAGTCTGCTCTTACTCAAATATTTCAAGGACAATGCCTGTGTATATTAATAGAAATAGGCATTTTTTGATGGAGCCGTATAAAAATATGCAAAAAGGCTGCGTCAATACAGGAGCTAAACAGCCAGAGAAGTCAGGAAAGAGCCAAGAGTTAAAGAAAGGACATTTTTAATCAAAATAATGAAGCTGTCAAACCAAAGGCCAAGTAGTCCCTGAACTACTCTTCAACACAGAACAAGCTGCAAATCTTTAACCACTTCACATCCAGGATCAACAATAACCTTCTCATCATACACATAACTTATGAGGACTCAAAACCAAGACACCTTGACACGCTTAATCCCTCTATTCCTAAGGATGAAATCTGGGCTGTAATTGCCAAAGCCTTCAACAATGGAAAATATGCACTTCTCGAAACGCTGCTGAAAAGCTGTCAAAACTGGTAAAGTTCGAAGTGCAGGCAAGGTAATTCCCTTAGTGGACACTGAGGAGGAAGTCCTGCCACCTCTGTGTGTGCTGGCACAAGGACATGCTCCTCTCTACCCAGCACTGAACAGAACAGCCTTGTCCAGGCTGGAGCTTTGTAAGGGATACACTAGAATATACATCTTTCTGAAAGACAGCCAAGAGGAAGATGACTAATCATTGCAACACAGACAGCACACTAGTGGCAAGTTTGCACCAGCTGAGGATTTCCCATGTAGAAACTTAATTGAAAGCATCAGGATACTGAGAGGACAAAATAAAAAAAAGAGTAGCTTCAACACATACACGAACATGGCATTTCAAGTGCCTACATAATAGGCAGGTCTCATGCAGCAGCAAGAGATGCAGCCAACCTTTTTCTTTTCCTTTGTGTTCAAAGCAAAAGGAGAGAGTGCATTTGGTGCTCTAATAGAATGACCTCTCGCATGTCCCTCTCTGCACATGAGACTTACAGTTTTCTATACAAGAAGGACCAGAGGTTGAGCAAAGGACAGTCACAACTTGTCAGGTGCCATAAAATATGGGCATGCTTTGTACCAACCAAATGTTTAAAAATTGTATTTTCCATAGAAGACATAAAATTAGTAACTCCATCTAACCATTTCCCTGGGTTTTCAACAAAAATGTTTGCCTTCTGTGGGAATTCTCAAAATACGCCTTAGGATTAAAAACATAACCAAAAAAGTTTCCACTTCATCTACGTGCATGAATCTACAGTGTGCATTTTTCCTTTGAAAATGAGCACCTGAATCTGGCCAACCCAAGCAATGGTCTCATGCTCCAGAATGAGGAATAGTTTAGATTCACTTCTCTTTTTAAAATTTTGCTTTTAATAAACAAGCACTTAACTAAAGATGCTTTTACCTCTCAGGCATATGATGGCACTGAAAAGCTCTCAGTGCACACCCCAGGATCGCCATTGAATAGAGTCGCCTCCAAAGAGGCAGCCAGTTCAGGGTGGGACAAAGGAACAACCTCCTTGTGAAACACTAATTTTGAAGAATGAAGAATCTTAGGAAAGTTAAGATAATAGTTAAATTAGATGTTGCTGAGTTAGTGGAAGTAGATAAATAGACTTTGTTCATAGTTAACAGTAGTCAGATCCATTAACTCATTGCTTGTCAACTTTATGTTTGGGTAGCTGTGCTTATCATGAGAAACAGAATGTGATAAACAGATTTCAGGGACACAAAAACAGATGCAGACTTCCCATACTCTAGGAATCCATTAAACACAAGAAAACCAAGGGTTCATTTGTCATATATGCATGGGAAGGGTAGAAAGGTCAGAACAAGGAAGACTTATTTTACTTCTTCTTTTGGAGACCCCTCCCCAGAATGGACCCCTGACTCATTTCAGGGAACAAAACTACGCATGCTTAATAGCCTTTTTGCCAGTTAGCATACGAAGCGGAGCAGAGGAAGTGACAGGAATATGAATATGCATTCATATTTTGTGTATTCAAGACTTCTGTAAATAAAAAGGCTTTGTAATACCTGTGATTTTTGCAGTGCGCATTAGGGAATTATCCCACATACTGCCCAGCCATTCTAATAAACATACACTTTCTAGCTTTAAACTGTTAGAGAGTTTTTGTCCGTCTCAGTCGGATATCGATATTAGATCAATATTCATATTTTAGTAAATCACTCAAGGGCCTGAAACCTCGAGGTCAGCCGGGGCGGGGCTGATGGCAGTGGGGGAAGCTCCTCCATCGCGCACAGTTGGTGACAGTGGCGACACACGAGGGGGAGCGCCAAGCCCCAGCGGCCGTGGCGCGAGAGCCGCACCGGCCCCACCCCTCTGTCCCTCAGACAGGTGGGGTGACCCTACAATGAACCTCTGGGATGTCGATGAGCTCACCAGCCATGGAAAATTTAGAACTGAACCATTCAGGCTGCAAGTCACCTCACAAGATCTCCCCTTCAGCCTCCTGCTCAAAGTGTGGCCATTCATTGGGTCAGACCAGGCTGTCTGGCCCTTTACCAGTTAAAGGATGCAATACCTCTTTGGACTCTCACTCCACCATGTTGTAATAAGCTTTTCCTTATTTCCAGCCCAAGCCTCTGTAGCTTCAGCTGATGCCACCTTCTCTTTTCTCCTGTGAGCCACGTCTGTGAAGAGCATGGCCTCAGCCCATGATCCCATCCCATAGCCTCAAGGTGCTTTCAGAAACCTTACAGCCACCTCTGCTCCAGAGTGAACCAGTCCTGGATCCATGGCCTCACCTATCAGAGGCAATGCCTCAGCCTCACTCTTATGGAGGCCTTCCCTGAATTTTGCCAATTTGCATCTTGACTTGTGGATCAGGACCTGGATGCAGGATCCATTTGTGCTGTGACATGTGCAGCAGAAGTGATAATCCCTTTTGTCCTTGCTGAATGTGATAGGATTCCTTTTAGCTCATTCTCCCCCCAGTTCTGCTACCTGTGGATGGCAGCCCTGCTGTTGTACATAATGACAGCCTCCTGTGGGAGGGGGTGTGGTTGGTGACCTCCCTGCATTGCCATGGGAGGCCACAGATGTGTAGTTTTCCCACCTCCCGTGTTGTCAGTTATCTGTTCTCCCTTCCCCTAGTTTACGTCAATCATTTTGTACTCCTTCCCTTTGTTCGGGAAAGTTCTCGGTTCTTTGTACCCCCATTGGTTCTTCCCCCGAAACCACTCCTTCCCTCTATCCCAGTTGGCCGTTGCCGTGTCACTCCTGCTTGACTCCACCCTCATACCCTCACCCGGTTGGATGCTCTGTACCCTGACCCTCCTTCCCTGTTACAGTTATAAACCCTGCCCCGCCCTGGTTCGGGGCTCTCAGAGCTGGCTCGCCCTCTGAGTGGCTGCGTCCCTTCACCTCCCTCGCCTTCCCTCACCTAAGCCCTCAGAATAAAGCCGCCTGAGAGACTCTCGCCTGGTGGAAGACTCGTCTCTTTATTACCAACATCGCGTGCCCGAAGCCCCCGACTCAGTCGGAGTGACCGAGGCTCGCTTCAGCCTCCTTCTTCTCCTCCTCCTCTTCCCTAGTTTACCATCATCTGCCAGTGTCACGGTGGTTCTTCTTTGCTTTGCCCATTGCTCACAAGTTAAACAGGAAACATCCCAGGTTAGACCCCTGCTGGATCGCACTCATTGCTAGATATTTCCTTCATTGTTTTGCTGTCAGGAATCATTCTTGGTTTATGCATTTCTGCAGCACCTGGGAAAGCAATACCTTTCCTCACCCTGCAGGAAACTTTAAATAATTGGATTTGCACTTATAACAAGGTTTTTGGTTTACAGTTGGATTTGATCTTAAGGGTATTTTCCAATGCAAATAATTCAATACTGCCATATCCTGGAGTGAGGAATATCAAGGGATTCATTCAGGGTGATGAGCAGCTCTTGCCTTTGTGCCATGCTATAAAGTATGCCTGCACAAGCCCTTGTCTGTCTACTGAATACAATCACAGTTCTACACATTGTTTTAGCATGTGTTTGACATGCTAAACATGTCAAATGTGAACATTCAATGTGAACATTTGAATGCTCACTCCATTACCTTTTCTGTAGTAGGCTGCAGCTTGGTAGCTCTCTTTGTATCTAAATGTCCTAGCAGATGGGCATTGGATTTAACTGTCCTTCTTGTGTTTGTACCATGATAAATATCCACACCTGGCAACACTGAGTTGGTATCTGTTGTTTATATTCACATGTAAGAAAAAGGGCACGCTGAGAGAGCTTGTGTTAATGTGATATTGCATGTGACACAGAAAATTAAGAGTCATTTACTAATTAACAAAAAGCAAATAAATATTTCACTAGGCACGCCTAGAATAGCCCTGGAAAAGACACAAGACATATTTATTTTGGATTTTTTATTCTTTAATACTCTGTACCACTTGTATATGTAAGAGAGAAGGATACTACCAGCAAGTAAAACTGGCAAAAGAGAAAAATGTTCCTTTTTAACTTCTTATTTACAGATGAACAAGTTGTAATCAGTTTTCTCAGGGAACATTCTACTGACATTCTACAGAGCATGATGTTGGATTACAGTTTTCTTCTAGTGAATAAGGAAAGCTAATCTAGCAATGCTAGACAGATCTGTGTCAGATTCTTTTTTATGGCTTACAGGTATTTTCTCCCCAATATTTTGTGACTTTCTTTTCCTTCTTTACACTACTAAATAAATAACAAAATGTGGTTTAAATTTGATCTTCCAGCAATTTCTAACAAAATACGGATATATACCCTGAGGATATGAAAGCCTGGAGGATAAATTATGTATTTCCTGCTATTCTGGTAGGGCAAGTGGTGAGTAGTATCTCAATCTACTTGTGTTAACCACTTCCAACATGTTGATTGCCAACAGCAGCAAGTCCAGTTGTGTGGAGAAACAGATACTACAAGGCTCAAAGCCAAACTGCTGATACCTCGTTAGCATGACCAGTGACTCTGCCTTATTTTATCAGAGACTCTGATTGTTTACAGTCATCAAAGGTCAGATGAAGAATTTTTATACTTCTGTTTTGGTTATTGCAATTCAAAAGACCATGAAAGTGGCAAGATCTCTAAGGAAGTTCTGCCTTCACAGAATCATTTGCAGTTATTTTCAGCTTAGACAATATTCCAGTGCACATGGGGTTGCATGCACGAAACTCCAAGGAAAAAAATCCCTCTTACTTACTTGAAACAAGGAATTTTTTTTTCCCATTGTCTTACATTCCTACAGAGCCATGAAATGCAAGGACTTTTGAACCCATTTTGAGCCTAATAATTCATTTTATACACCGAACTTCTTAAATCATTGCTTCAATACACATCTGTCACATGCTATTGACTTTGCTGCTACCATTGCTGTTCTTTCAAGTGATGAATCTTGTTCCACAAGGCTGGCAAGATGAAAATCCATTTCAGAGTCTCCAACAGGGAGTCAATTTATCATTACTTCAGTAAGCACTCTTAGCTGCATAGCACATTAATTCTCTCTCCTGGTCCTCCTTATCAAAGGTGTGGGGGCTTTCCTGAAATATGGTTTATTTGATTAAATACTGCTAATTTTCCTTCATGATGAAGGGCAACTGAGATGGTATTGTCCATTTTTTATGCTATTTCCTTTTAGGTCTAGCTATTGTATCCTGTAAATTACATATACAACTAACATATGTATTTATTTTCTTTACATTTCTAATGGCCAAGCATCCTAGGGTTAATATAAAATTGTATTAAATTTGTATGTTACATAAAGGCAGCTTTTTATGTCTGTCAATTCATCTGTCCAGATATCTAGCTACCTACCTACCCACCTACTCAACTACCCAACTCTCTCTAAAGTTTGAGAATAGCTTTTGTAGTAATCATCTCCCTTTACACTAATTCTCAGATATAAACCCAAGCATGCATTTACTGAAAAACACCAGTTGAGCTCTAATTTATACTGTCCACCTGGTCCAGTTGAATTGTGAGCTTAAAAAAAAAAAATTGCAGCCTAGAAAGGGAGAACATTGAAGCAGAGCAAAAGACTTCTTTTGTTGTTGGGTTTCTTTTATCAGAAAAGGTAGATTTTGTATTTTTTCTTGTTGTTCTAATTCTCTGCTTCCAGTGAAAGTGGAGAACAAAGGAAGTGGAAGAGATACACCCAAAGACCCATCCTTCTAATGTGGAAATGAGTTTAGAATGGTTTGGCAAAGACCTCTGTGAATGGAGCCAGGTTGTGGATCTGACTCTCCAGTTGAATATCTATTCTTTCAGGTCATTATTTTGTGGAGTTTGCCTTTCTCTGCACATTGTGCTCCACGATCAGCCAAGAGCCCCCAGGACTCCAGGGCCATTTCCACAGTACCTCCTCATACAGGAAATCCTGCTGCAGCTGTGGTGATTGAAAAGCTTTTGAACAAACACTGGGATGTGCTACCAGAGGTATCAGAAGTGAAAGACTGACCAGGCATTCATCACATGAGAAGAGGAAAACTCTTAGTGCCTAGCACAATTTCTGCCTAAGACATTAATGCAAAATGTACAGTTTGATGATATGCAGTCAGAGGACTGGTACAGCCTGAAGGTACAACCAGTTAGAGTTCATTCAATCAGTGGGAGGGAAAAGACCTATGCATTAATGTAGAATGTGCTATAATCTGCATTAACGTAGATGCACTCTGATCTATGTTAGTGTAGACCACTATAAAAAGAGGGCAGGAGGAAAAGGAAATGTGCATCAAACTGGGGAGTGGAAGAGGAGGTAGTACCAGAAGCACTCTTCCTAAGGATGTTAATTATACATTTTGCAGATATGTTTCAAAAAACTAAACAAGAAAACCAAAACCAACCAATCAACCAAGAAAACCCCAAAACCCAGCAAAAAAATAGAAGTGTTGTTCTTTAAAACTTTGTAAACTGTTTTTGGACACATTAAGTTTGTATTTTGGGTGATCAGTTTGTTGGAGAGCAGAAAGAAGTTAATACAGACAGTTGAAGGAGGAAGGAGAAGTAATAACATTTAGCTCATTGCCTTTTTGTTTATCATATTCATACAGTGTCTAGGACAGCTCATTCTGACCAGAGAAAAGGCTGGCTGATGGAGCACAGTGGGGAAGTTGCAGATTTGCCACTTCCTCGCAGCAAGCAGCAAGCTCAGTGACTGAACAGGCAGTTGCTGTCCTGCTGCATGTTCCTGTGCTGGCTCCCAGACCTAGTGTGTGCTGTATACCTCACAAACGTCTCATGAGATGCCTTCTGAGAATGACTCAGCCCACAAGAACCTGGGTGGCAAAAAAATTCTCTCAGGAGGACGAAGGGGCCAACCAGCAGACACTCATCCAGGTGAAGTGGTAGTGGTCTTCTGTGATGGAGTGAACACACTCATGGATAAGGGAAAAGCTACAGATCTGGGGCAATATTCCCCACAACATCCTTTGCTCTAAATGGGAGAGAAGTGGGTTTGATGGAACTATTCAATGGAAGTGGAATTGGTTGGACTGGCATATCTAGATGGTAGTAGTCAATGGCTTAATGTCCCTATGGGCCTCAGAGAAAAGTGGTGTTTCTTGGGGGCCCATACTGGAACAAGTGCCATCTTTGCCAAGGACATAAGACAGAGGGATCTAGTGCACCCTCAGCAAAATTGGGGGTGACACCATGTTGCAGAATTTCTGAGAGAGAGAGGGCATGATTTATGTCTGGAATGAGATTTGAGCTACTCCAGCCTAGGCCTCAGATATGGGCCTTGTGAGAACTTGAAAGCGTATAACGCAGTAAGAAAAAGAGCTTGTGGCACAGTTAGAAATTATATTAAGGTGTGGATGTGACGCACACCTTTCTGGGTGTGAATTAGTATAGGTTTATAGTGTGGAGTTTAGTCCACCTTAAGACAGAGACAATGTTAGCTTGCCAATGAGAGTGCCTTTGTAAACCGTAAACTATATTGAAGTGTATATAAACTGCCATCTTCTAACTAATAAACGGAGAACGTTTGATTGACCACATTGGCCTGATCTGTGTTTGTCCTGTCCAGTTTTCTAGTCTTACAAGGTCCCTGGCTTTGACACCATGCTGAGCAGGAGGCATATATGAGGAATGTAATGCCATCAAGAGGGACCTGGACAAGCTCAACAAGTTGGCCCACAGGAACCTCAACAGCTTCAACAAAGCTGGGGTTACAGCTCAGAAAGGCAACTGTGTCCTGAGCTGCATCACCAGCAACGTGGGCAGCAGGTGTGTCTTCACTCTGCTCTGTGAGACACCACCCGGAACATTACATCCAGCTCTGTGTCCTCCCAGCATAGGAAGGACACGGACCTATTAGAGTAAGTGCCGAGGAGGCCACCAAGATGATCAGATGGATGGAATGCCTATGCTATGAGGGACAGGCAAGGGAACTGGGCTTGTTCAGTTTGGAGAAGATAAGGCTCTGGGAGACCTTACAGCCCTTTCCAGTACCTAAAGGGGCTACAAGAGGGCTGGACAGGGACACTACAAAGATCTATAGTGATAGAAGGGGAAACGGCTTCAAACTGAGAGAAGACAGGGTTAGATTAGATGTTAGGAAGAAATTCTTGATTGTGAGGGTGCTGAAGCACTTGCATAGCCTGCCTAAAGAAGCTGCATCTGTCCCTTCACTAGGAGTGTTCAAGGCCAGGTTGGACAGTGCTTGGACAACCTTGGACAAGGTGGCCCTGTCCACGGCACAGGGGTTGCAACTAGCTGGTCTTTAGTATCCCTGAAATCCCAAAGCATTCTATGATTCTGGGATTTCGGGTAAACCAAGTAGCTTTCCTCATAGTGGTGACTCATGCTGTTTACTGCATGTTTCAACCTCCAGGCCAGCAATTCTTCAAAAAACATAAAAACTACATTTCTCTTTCAAAATCTCAAAAGATATTATAAAGCTCCATGCTTTCAATTTTTTTTTTTTTTTTTTTTTTACTAGAATAATAAACCATTAGTGTTGTGCATAACAAGATAATAACTTACACAGCCACCTGTTGTGGAGTACCAGGCATAAGAATGTTTTATCTCGTTCTGACTGTTGTAACAGAAAAGCTGTGACTGGAAGAGAGGGTGTTGTGGAGATGGGAAAGCACTGAGCTGAGCCAACATCTCTTTCTGCCTTGAGACTTGTGCTTAGTGCTGCTCTGTGAACTCCCACTCCAGACTCCCTTCCTGGAAAGCACCGAAGGGCTGACTGCACAGGCCTGAAACAGTGGCAAAATCTGTTCTACATAAGAGGTGTGCACCAGGAAAAGAGGAAAAATTTAAAAGGAAGTGGATCAGTCCCCCTCTCTCTCTCTGTCTCTTGCACTCCCTCTGTTCACCCCATTTCCAAGTAACAGTTTGCTGACACTATATATATATTTATAGTTTTTCATGGAAAGTTCCAGAAGCCCTCTGGCCAATCGCCAGCTGTTGATATGCATGGCCACTTCCAATCAGTTCCAGAGTCCTTTACTCTTTGGATAATCTCACCATAAATTGTCTGGGTGTCATCCATTGTGGCTTCTCTTCTCCTGAGGTGTAGGATATGGGAAGGGAAGATACGAGCTTGAGATGCTGTGGGAGGAAAACACTGTAAAAGAAAGTACACCCCCTTTTCTGTGCATCAAATTGCTCTTCAGTCGCCTGTTCTAGAAAGTTCATTGGTCTATGCTTGTTCATTGGCCCCTGTAAGTTGTTATCCACCCCCTGTCCCTCCATTTGTTGTTTCCTGATCATCCCATCCTTGCTCCTCCCCTTGTCCCTTCCCTGGCTGGTTCCTCTCTACAGTTACCACTCCTACCCTGTCCTAGTTGTATACCCTAGACCGTCCCTCACTCAAGGTTTTTTTGCTGCCTATGAGCCCTTCAGCCTCTTCTACTGCCCCTCAATAAACAGAGTTGGAATTTCAAACAGCAAGCTTCTCTCGTCTCACTGGTTGGCCTTCATTACTACATCTGCACCTCGAGCATCTGATGATTCGCAGGAGATAGCCCCACTGACCAAAGAGATGGCTCTTGGGAAGGCGGCCCTCCAGGTAACATCTGCCTGAGAGGCTGCACTGAGGCTTCCTGTTGGTTGTTGATTGTCTGATGTGTGACCACTTTACTGCCCATCCCCTCCAGGACAAGCTCCCACAACTCCCCCTTTCTGGTTTTATTTCAAATGAAAGGTAAAACAATCATAGTATAAATAATAACCTTGTCTTAACTAAAAATAACACAATATTTTATAGACTTTAACTAAACTTGAGAATTAAGATAAACCAGTGAGTTCATATTGCAGAGAATAACTAAACAAGAATTAAATACAGTTTTCATTTCCCCTCACTTCTAAGGGCCCAAGTACTGGGCAGCTCTCCGCCACTTCATTCCCCCTCACTTACCCATAAATCAAAAGAGAAGAGAAAATCAAAAGGACTGGCTATGGTACCTTCCCCTGGTGCCCTTCCCTAAACACAAAAGCCAAAAGAAAAGGCTTTAGGGGGGACCAGCCTGTGAGGACCTTATGGTGTGGCCGGGCACGGGTCTCCTGTGGGGCACCAGAGTCGCTCCTCCGGCTGTCCGGAGGGTGCCGACTCTCCTTCCTAAATAATTAAAAGAACTGGGGTGACTGGCTTCTGAGGGTCGCCTGTATCGGGAATCTCTGAAACATGAATTACAACAAAAATCGGGGACTGCTAATACAACAGGAAAGCAGGAGCAGGGTTGAGGGCTGTCACAAAGTGGGTTAAGGTAGAATCTGGGGATGCATGGCCAGTGCCATCCTTGCATGGGCATGGAAAAGGAGGGCAGATGGCAGATGGCTGGTGGCTGGCCTGTGCTCTTGAGCAGGTTCCATCTCCAGTCCTGTCCTTCTCAGGGAGAGTGGGTTCAGGGAAGTGGGTGAATGAATACGAAAACTGGGAAAGGAAGTCTGTTAAAAATTGTGCAACTAAAATTTAAATTTAAATGATTGTCAAATTTTCTGTCAATTACCACCAAATATTGCAACATAAATTATTTTCAATAATCACTATATGATCACTGTATATATATATATATATATATGTATGTGTATTATATATATATATATATATTATATATTAATAATGTATCAAACGTACATTGAAAAAAAAATTGAGTTCATGGGAAAGTTTAAAGTCTACGGGACATGATAAGCGAAAGGTTAAAGTCTAGGGGACATCCTTCCAGGGCATAGCCCCAAGAAGTCCCCCAGCAGGCCCACAGGCCTCCACAGTGGCTCATGCAGATCCAAACTGCACAAGTCTTCACTCCCACAAATTGGCCTTAGTTCCCGTGGCAGAACTTGCCTTCCCACTGGACACTCACTGCTCCTGCTGGAGCAGGTATTTGTTTCCAGGGATTATCTGCAGCTTCTCTTTTCCCAGGTGCTGCTGGACTTCACCAACTCTGCAACCACTGCTGTGCACATGATGGTCTGAGGGAGGATCAGAAATCTGAGTCATGGGCTGGCTGGCATTTCCGAATGAGCATAAGGCCTGGGCATCTTCCAGCCAGGCCATGCTGCCCTCCCTGCTCCTTTCCTCATACGGCTGCTACCCAGCTGGCTGCTTCTGGAGACCCACAAGGACTTTCACAGCATGGTCCCCCGCCCCCCCGCCTTTCCCCTCACCAGGCGGGCCGTCCCTGCCCCTCCCCGCGGCTTTCCCGTTGCAGCCCCCGGGGTTTCCCTGCCCCTGTCCCCTGCCTCCCGTCCCGTTGGCCGCGGCTCAGCTTCCCCCCCGCCCCCGGCACGGGCTATACCCGAGCCCCGCTCGGTACCCCGGGGTCTCGGGACACGCTCCCACAGTGAACACGTGTTTGCACCCGAGCCCCGTGTCGCCATTTCATCTGTTCCCGCGCGAACTGAGCCTCGCAAAGCCGCCGCCTCTCCCTCCCTCCTCTCACGGCAACAGTCCTGACTTTCAGTCGGACACACAGAGGGAATTTTCATCAGGACAATATGCAGCCTGGAAGGAAGCTTCTGAGCTTTCGAAGGCTTGTGGTTGCTCTGTTTCCCTGAGCCTGCCTTCCTAAGGTGTGCCCACTGGCTGAGCTCTTTGCTCTCTGCCTCATGGTCTCCTCCCTTTTAGGTGGGACTTGCCCATTTTGCTGCACTGATTTCCTCCCCACAGCAGCTTCTATGTTGCCCCGCACTGGGATTTGATTTCCTTTTCCTTCTTTCTGTGCGTCCATTAGAGTCAGATCTCTGTGACTCTCCAATGTGTGCCCAAGGAAGTTGCCAGAAGTGAGTCACAGACCCCAAAGGCTTCTTGGAGGTGCTGGGATTGTGCAGCAGCAGTGTGCTGTATGTGCAGCAGGTTGGTTACTTGGTTTTTCTCCCCACCTAGGTGTTCTTCTTCCTTCAGCAAGCCCTACAATGTGCTGGTTGATGTTAGCCATGCAGTAAATGGGCAGGAATGACAGGCATTCCAGTTTAGGGAACTCTCCGGGATATTAGCAAAAGAAGCAAAGCACAATTTCATCCAGAGGATTTAAAAGCAAATTTAAAATTGGCTTTAGTCAGAAGCACTGCTGGCCAAAAGGGCCCGCTGCCTTTGGTTTCCTCACATCCTGGTTCTCTCTCAGTGTTCAGCTTGGCGTACAGGGTGTATGGGCCTGGTGCCCGTTTTGTGTTACTCTTGCTTCCTTTGAGCTGTGGCTTATGGACTGCAAGGGGCTTTTGTGCTGCTTTGGGGCAGAGGAGATCTTTCCAGGCTTTTCTTTTCTGTCAGCTGCAGAGAAGGTTTGTTTGCTATGCATGAATCCACAGAGCAACCTGGAACGGCTGCTATTGTGATGTCAGCAGAGGGCTGCCAGGTCACAGCGCTTTCAGCAGGAGGTTCTCCTGGTGCCTGCAAGGCCTCAGCGTCCAGAGCAGCTCTTGGCACGCTCATTGCAGGAGGATCACCTCAGCTGTGCTGTTCTCAGATTACAGCAGGTGTCCTTTTGTGTCTGTAGTTTCTTGCACAGTTTGTGGAGTTGTGCAAGTGTCCTGTTTCTCCCCTTTTTTTCCTTGCAGTGTCTGAGGACTTGTGCAAGAGGGGGTTTGTTTCCTTTTTTTTGTTCCCCTGGCCTACGGACTTGAGCAGCACTGCTCAAACCATGGAGCGAATCCGTAGAGCAGTCAGCAGCGCCTTTTCATTGGTGGCTCCTCGGAAAGCTTTTCGTCTGTTGACTGGTAAATCCAAGTTTTTCCTTGGGGCAGCACATTGAAACAAAAATGGCATAAAGATGCCATCTGTTTGGTGAAGCTCCTGTCAACAGCTTCGCCTAAAAAGGGGCTGTCTCTGGCCTAGCAGGGTGTGGGAACTTCCAAATGCAGACTGGGCGAGATTTGCAGGCGTCCTTCTAAAAACGGTTTGGTTCTCTCCAGAACTGAGGAAAAGCAGCATTTTTTCTGCATTCCATCCTTTAAGGATGTGCCTGTCTAAGTGCAACTCCAGTGTGTGCTACAAGAGGGATTGGCTTTGCGCTGAAGGGCAAAGTGCCGAGCAGCTGGTGCGTGCTCCTGAAGCTCGGAGCTGGGCCTGTGCTGTGTCCCAACAGAACTGCAAGTGCTAAGAGGGGTTTGGTGGGAGCTTTGGTGGGCAATTGTTTACAGCAACCGCGTGGGACATGCTGCGTGCAATTTACAAAAAGAAAAAGCAAGTCCAGGAAAGAGAGGAGAAAACAGCTGCTTTAGCTGCAGGCTGGACAACAGGCTCCAATGCAGGCAGGGACTGCTAAGGAAGAATTTGCAACTTCTCGGCCAAGTTTCTGGTTCCTTAGTGGCAAAGCTGAGCAAAAGGTAGACACAGCCTAGGTTAGTGGCCTGCAGTCTCGCTGGCTGTGCTAAAAAAGTGTTGCTCCCAGAGGGATGTTGTGAAAGGAAAACGCTCTCCGCTTGGCTGGACTTGCTCTGTGGGACTCCTCAGCACAGAGAGATTTCTAACAGCCCCTGGTTCATTTTCCCTTCTTCCCGGCAGGTCGACTCCGAGGAGGAAGGAGTCAAGTGCGCACTTCGGTGAGTGGGACGGGCACCCTTGGCATTCCTGGTGTCTGAGGATTGTGGAGAAAGCTGTGGCCTTGGCCTGTTGCAGTAGAGCACCAGCCTGGCAGGCCAAAAGAAAGTCCCCAAAGTCAATGTGTGCAGGAACACTCCCAAAAGGATTCCATCCGTTTCCTCCTTTTCCACTGAAGAGGTTTTCACTAATGAAAGTCAAGCTCTGCAGACAGGAGGCTGCATGCTGATTGTAGGCAGGCTGAAATAGCTCCTTCAGTGCAAAGCTGTGGTGCAGTGCAGAGCTGCATGCAAGTTTCTGAGCAGGCAGCACTTGTCCTCAGTGGCTGAAGATGGCTGATGTGGGCTGGAGTCCTGCCATGACCTAGCTCTTCAGCTCAGCCACTGACGTGTGGGAAATGGGATCTGAACTTTCATATGCAGGCGTCATTTTCCTGGCACTCTCAGGGTCTCTGAACTTCCCGTGCTGTGAGATAAGCGGTAGCACAATGCCCTTTAGTGCCACTGGTGTGAAAGTCAGCCCCTTTGTGCAGAGTCTGTGCGGGCTCCCTGCTGGCAGCAGAGGGAGAGGTACTAAGGCGCAGTTCACAGGCCTGTGGGGTATGGAGGAGCCACTGTTGCCTGCAGGGACCTACCCCTCTCCATGGCCTATCTAAGTAGCTGCAGTCACTACTGCAGCTACACCCTAAACTTTGACGTGACCCAAGTTTGCTGAGAAGAATTCTGAGCAGCTCTGCATGGCAGAGACAAGGTCTGTCTGTGAAGGGCTGGAATGCAGTTCCTATTGGCTGCTCTCCAAGGCCTGAAATCCTGAGGGGAAGCCAGTTGACCAGAGCTGGGCAGGGAAATGTTCCCTGCTTCTCCTCAGACATTTCCAGAGCAACTCATGAGTTAGTTGGGACATAAACACCACCTAAACACCGCCTAAACGGCCCCACACAATAGATTTTGCCTTCAGGTGAGCTGTGTCTCTGCTTGCTGCTTCTGCCAGCTGTCAGGAGCCAACTTCTCTCCTCCTCATTGCTGCTTTGTGCTTTTTCCCTGCCCATTCCTTGCAGGTCCCGCTAGGAGAAGTTCTCGCCAGTCGGGACTCCTCGGTCCAGGCAGGAAAGGCGGAATGGCACGAGAGCACGGCTAGAGTGCGCGGCGCCCGGGAGCTGAGGTGCGTGTTAAGCTTTCTCACTTTCTCTGAGCAGGGGTGGGCCTTGCTGGGCTTTAGGAGGTCCAGGACCAAAGAACAAATTTGGCTTTTCACTATTTGACTTGCTCAGCACAGACGGGAGAAGGCAGCCCAGGGCAGGTCTGGCTGCAGACCGACCTAGAGCAAAGCTGCTTCCTGGGACTCGCTTCTCGAACCTTGACAAAAAGCATTCTGAACTAGAGCAGCGTAAAAGCAAGGGAGGTTCAGGCTGGGCTTAAGGACAGCAAAGCACTGACCTGCAAAGACAACCATGCAGCAGAACAAGTGCCTCAGAGAGCATGTGCAGATTCCACCCTTGAAATTTGGAAGCCCCAGGTGGATAGAGACTTGAGCAGCCTGGCCAGATGCTGACCCCAATTGCTTGGAGGTGAACTCTGGGCTAGAGGCTTCCTGGGGTCCCTGCCAGCCTAAACCATCTTGGGATCCTTTGCTTATTGAACGGGAAAATCGTACCCACCTCCTCCCCAAGCTGTAACTTGCAGGCTCATTCTTTGTTTCGCTAGTGAAAGCAGGAGCAATTGTGGGACTGCTCATTTAGACTTAGCAAGCGTGTCTTAGCCAAAGAAAAGCTTTTGCAAGTCCAGTGCCCACTGCATCAGAAAGGAGTGTTGGGCCTAGCAGGCAGGAAAGCTGTTATGCTGAGAGTACCTGAGCTTTCTGGAAGTGTTCTGTGGCTTGTGGAAGCTTGTTTGACTTCCTCAGTGGCGACTCTTTCACCTGAAGGAATGACAAAGAGAGATGCAGGTCTAGGGAGGGAATTGCAGCCATCTCTTGAGGTGGAAGCAGAGGGCTGTTGGAAGGGCCTGAGATGCCTTATGTGGGGCATGGTATGTAGTGCTGGTTTTGCAAGGCGACTGTGTTGCACTTAAAGGCTTGTTTGTCTGTCCCCTTGTTGCAGATGGAAGGAGTTGGCTGCATCTGAGAGAAAGTGCCACTCCTCACTAGAGAGGGTGTTTGAAGTGGCAGAACTGACCCCGGTGGAAACGCCGCCTCAGAGGGATCTACTGCAGGAAGCGTTTCCTCTGGTGGCACCAAAGGTACGCTCACCTTCCTCCTAGGCAGCACTTGTGGGGAGAGGGATTTGTCCTAGCCAGACCCCCCCCCCCGCCGAATGCTGCTTCTGGCAGCAAGCTAGGACCGAGCCTGTGTTGTTGCTGTTGTTGTTGTTCCACTTGAAAAATGCTGCCCCCACTTTCAGGTTTGCCGCCCGCAGCGGCCAGCCCACAGGGGCCTGGAGAAGCTGCGGCAGGAGTTCTCTCTCCCAGGGCAGACACTGTCCCAGGTGTGCAGAGAGAAGGCGGCGCTGGTGAAAGAGAACGCTGCCCTGGAAGCCCGACTGAGAGCCACGGAGCGGGACCTACGGGGCGTTTCAGAGCAGCTGGCAGAAGCCAGGTAAAGGCAGGGAGGAGACCCAGGGTGGGACATTATTGAAAGTCTGTAATTACAAAAGTGGTGAGCATTACCACCAGTCAGGATTTACCGCCTCCTGTGTGCTCTCCTGATGTTTCTCAGACGGGGAGGAAAAGAGACATGAGAAAAAAGAAAACGACACTCTGATCTGAATGTTATTTTTCTGCCAACTCAAGCTCTCCACGCTCTTTTGGGCACCTGCTTGGGACCTCTTGCACATTCCTGTGACAAGTGCAAAGCAAACCAACTTGGCACTGACTTGAGTACAAGGGAAACGGTGCAGATGTTTCCTGAAATCGGAAGTTTCCCTCTGGTTTTGCTTTCTCCTTTGTTGCATCTGAACATCAGTTTTTCCTTGCCAAATAGTTTGACGGGGAATTTTCAAAATTCAAGGCTCTTACATGTGAATGCTGTCAGTCGGGTGCTGACCCTTCAGCTGAAGATGGAGGGTCATGCTGCAAATTTTGCAACCCTTGAGAGCTCACTCTTGTGGAGTAGGATGCGGTACCTAGAGTAGCTTAATAGCAGCAGCAACAGCAGCAGCAGTCTCTACAGTCTCTAGGGATCCTTGCTGAGCACTGATACTTGCCCACTTGTCCACCCACTTCTGTAACCTGTCAAGGTCCCTTTGGCTGGTGCCTCTTCCTTTTTTTAAAGAGTGCCAAATCACTTGGGCACTGCTGGCGTAGTTAGCCATAAAGAAAGGTAGCAAGTGTTCTTGTTCATGATCTTCCAATGATTTAAATGGCAGGATGGCTGTGTGTCTCTCCTTTTCCTAGACAGTTCTTGTTCAGATAAAAACCTAGTTCAGGATTCCTACTCATGCTGCTAGAAGCTGGAGGTTTCACTCTATCGTTTGGTGAATTCCTTTAGTCCCTTTTCCTTAGAGAGTTCCTGGCAAGCCAAGTACCTATATGCACATGAGGAATAGCATGAAACATTGACGGGCCAGCCAGGAGAACGCTGTTCTGTCCCCCTGCAGAGTGACTTGGAAGTGCTGATGAGCTCAGGGCTGTGAGCAGCGGCTGGCCTTTTGCTCATTTGCAGAGACTTTGTGGGCACAGCCACCCGTGTGTGATAAGTCAGGCAACAGCAATTTGAGCTTTGTCCATTGAGCTCAAACTCAGCTGGGCTTTCTGTGCTGGCCTAGGACACGAGGCAAGGCTTCCCAGTCACCTGGAGGGGCCTGCTCTGCTATTTGAAGTGGTAAAATTGTCCTGCTTTATCTGAGCTTCCATGCAAGCTGTTTTCCAGCCTAAGGTACAGGGATCTTAAGGCACATCTTAAGATGTGCCACACTGGAGAAACTGGCCCTGTGTGCCAGGAACTATTGCTCTCCATCTTCACAACTTGCAGGTCAGAGAAGGAGAGCCTGCAAAGCAGCCTGCTGGAGGCTCAGCAGCACGTATCGGAGCTGGAGACGGCCAGGAGCTGCCTGGAAGCCCAAGTGCGCACAGCCAGGCAGGCCAAGGAGCTGATACTCGGTGAGAGCCTCGTGCGCTTTGTTTCTGCTGATGGCCCTGGCCAGTGCAGTCGCGCCACAGGCAGCTCTGTCTGCAGGGCTTGTGAGGAGTGAAGGAGCTGAGGGCAGGTTCCTCCTTGCCTGAAACTGAAGGGGCTTAAGGTCAGCAGATTCTTCTGCTTGTGCAGTCTCTGACTGTTCCTGTGTGTCACGTTTGCAGAGGATGTGAGGGGCCTTCATCGTGAGCTGCTGGCTGTAAGATCTTTCAGCAAGCAGCAATGTGAAGACATGGCTCAACAGCTCCGCTGGGCAGAAGAGCAGTGCAGCAAGGCTCTGAGACTCTCGCAAGCTGCTGAGGAAGCGAAGAAAAGGAAGATTGTGCAAAACCTGGTAAGAAACAGTACATCCCTGAAGTTTTCCAGCAACTTTGAAGGGCTGGCTTAGCAGAAGAGCAGCCTGAGTATGTGACATGGTCTCAAGGATCTGCTGTAGGCTACACATTGCTGGGCCAGGCAGCAGAGGGGTTCAAGAGCTCCTACTTGAAGGCCTGTGAAGACCCAGAGGACAGTGCTGGGACAGTATATGCAGCCACAGGTTCAGCATGGCCGTAAGCCAAGTTCCCCAGGAGGCTGGGTGGTCACCACCCAAAGCATGGCAGCGAAGGGGCAGCATTTTCCCCACAGCCTGGTGCCATGCAGCAGACTGCTGCTGACCTTGCTGCCAGCTGCAGTCCCAGCAACTGGGTTCCTTGCTTTCTGTCCTTCCCCAGCAGACAGAGGTCTTCCCTTGGAGCCTGAAGCAGTTGCAACAGGCCTCCTGGTGCTGGTACTTCAGCTGGTGGCCTGTCTTGTGACTGGGTCATCGAGGTGCTGGTGTCGTCCTCGTCCTGCAGTTCATCTGCGGCTTTCGGGGGTCACTTGCGGCTGTCCCCCGTCCCTCCCCGGCCCCCCGGGACCCCTCCGGCTAGCTGTCCCCTCAGGGAACTGGGGTTTGCCGCGGTCCCGCTGCACTGGGCTCACCAGGCAGCGGCTGGGTTAGCACGGTCCGAGCAGCGGTGCGCCTCGGTCGCCGCAAGGAGTCGAGATAAAGAGACGAAGAGAGGTCAGTTGTATGCAGTCCAGAAAGATTGTATTGCCTGAACGGTTGCAGGGACAAAAGACCCTGGGCTGCTGCCCAGATACAGTTTTATACAGCAAAATGAAGAGATAAGGTCTAAACAATAGAGACAGTGTTCAGCATGGGCTCATCAGAACCACCCCAGGCGTCAGGTCCAATGGGAACTGCTCAGGGGTGGGGAGAAGGGGGTTTACATAAAGATGCTGAAGCGAAACTTTCCCGAAACAATGGGGCATACATAAATGTATCTTTTCCTCATACCTAAATGTATCTTTGCCTCAGTTTCCAATTCCCAAGGCCTTTCTAAATCCCTTCCTCCACACTACCACGCCAGCGCGATAGCAACATCTCCCTCTTCTTTACTTAATAAGATGAACGGTGCCTTGGGAGAAGGTAAAACTGCGTCTCTCTAACTGCGGTGTCTTTCTGCTTGTCGTCTTCCCACCAATCGCCCTCCGTGTCGGCAGCAGCGATGAGAACAGGTGCGGAAGCCTTAGGCTTCGAGGTGATGACCTTGGAGATTATTCGCTTAAGAATCCCAAATGCTAACAAAACTAAAAACAGTGCAGCTAGAAAGTAAAAGATGTCTTTTAAAAGAGACACTGCCCACCCAGAAAGGTCCCAGTCTTTGAACAGATCCTTAAACCAATCCTCATTTTCTTGCTTCACACTCCCAATGAGGCTTCTCATTTCCTGAATGGACGAGTGGACACTCTGGCCTTTAGATGACAGATCAAAACAACACAACCCATCAAACTCTTTACATCCATGACCATGTGCCAACAGCAGGAAATCAATAGCTGCCCGATTTTGGAGGGTAGCCTTTCTGGTTATTTCCTCGTCTTCTAGGAGGTCACCCAGGGCTGCTGATGTTAAATTTGCCTGCTTCGTCACCCAGCATTCCAGACTGCCTAATTCACTCAATGCTTTTGCTGCCGCAACCCATGGTAAAAACACAGAGACGGCAACTCTTTTGGATTTTGCCCAATGGTAAATTTCTGCATCACAATGTTCATCAAATTGACTTGCACTTCGCTTAGTAATTTTTGTCTCACCTTTTGCTCACCCGATTGGAATTTGGGTCATGTTTGGGGAAGCAAGGGTCAGATGCCTGAAAGTGCATGGACCTCCGATAAGACGAGAGGGGATTCCTGGGTATGCTCTGTCCCCACAGATAAGAAACACTCCCTTGTCCAGCTTGCGGGGACGGAAATCAGTGGTGGATGCAAATTTCAGCTTATAGACAGCTGTGCACCATTGACCCGCCCTGAAATCTACCTTGTACTGTTTGACTTGCTCATAAAGTTTTACTTCTTTGGTTGGGAAAAAATCAAATTGAATGCAATATTCAGCTTTTGCGGAACCCAGGAGTTCTAATTCCTGGGGCTCTCCCTCAGCAGAGGGCAAGTGTAGGATCCACTTTTGCCACAAAATGAGGGGGTTTTGCACTGGTATTTTAACTTGTTCTACAGCCCCTCGGTGCCTATAGAACTCTGCTCCCGCCTCAGGTATTTTATTTTCGTTCACCTGCTTTTGCGAGCGGATCAGACCGATTGGGAACTCATCCCCCTTACTTGGAACCCCTACTAAACATGTGGACATCGTATTTTCTGCTGAAGCAGTAGACAAACACATGTGATCTTGTTTCAAGGCTTGGGCGAGTGTGACCCACACATTTTTCTTGGGCTGTGGAACAATCCACGCATCCACCGTGGACGGGTAGATGGCCATTTTCTGGAACCAAACGATGAGCAGGAATGTGGAAATTGACATTCTGCTAGTCTGAAAGAAAGATAAAATCATATAACAAGGTAAACTAACTCTGAAAAAGGTACAATTTGCTCTGCCAGTATAAAGGAAAAAGATTCCCCCTGCTCTCACTTTCCTCCCTTGTGAAGGAGGAGGCCCTGCAGACCCTGGAGTCCTCGGGGTTGCTGCTGCTGAAGCAACCACCCTTTCCCGCGGACTTATCACTGAGTCCTCTGTCATTAGTGTAGCTTTTCTCGTGCACTCCTCAATGAGCTGATCGAGTGTGGGTGGAGGCGATGCTGGAAGGGCCAGGATGACTCGTTGACAGGCTTCATTTGCATTTGTGGTGGCAATTTCTAGTGTGAGCTGATCTTGGAGCTCTGGATTTTGCACCCTTTTCTCGACTGAAGCTCTCACTCAATCCACAAAATCCATGAACGGCTCTGCAACAGACTGCTTTAAAGCGGTGTAGGAAATGACAGGTTCTTTAGAAGGCATGTTAAAAAATGCACGTTCTGCCGCATCCCTGGACAGGTCTAACACTGATCTGGGAATGCCTGCTGCTTGCTTCTCAGCTTGGCTCCAATCACCCTCACCCACTAGATGTTCTAAGGTGATTTTCTCATCCTCTATATCTGTGGAATGGGTTGGACTCTGCAAAATCTCTGGAAGGAGGTCTCCTGCAAGCCTTTTCCAAGTTCTTTCCCACAATCTAAATTCAGATTGAGGGAGCAAACAGCTGAAAAGATGTTTCAAATCAGCAGGGACAAAAGTTTTGGAACCTAGAGTAGCTTTTAAAATGCTCTTAAAAAATTCACTCCTTTTTCCAAATTCACGTTTTGTTTTGCAAAAATCCGAGTTCCCTGATACTGTCGTATGAAAGGGGCTCCCATCTAGGGTTTTGTCCTCTCGCATTATACACCATTGGGGCCATGAACGGAGGATCGGTGTCTCTGGCCAGTTTCTGTTTCCCAGAGCCGACAGTCCCGGAGCTGGCAGCTCCGGCGCTGCCGGTGCTGAGGGAAGCAGGAGCGAGAGGGGGGGCGGCTTGTGTGGGAGTGGCCGCAGCTGGAGGGGCCGTGTGGAGCGGGGCAGGGGCAGGGGGTGGTGATGGAGCTGCGAGGGGAGGAGCTGAGGGCTGGACGGTGGGCTGAATCGCCGCAAGGGAGGAGAGGCTGGGATTGGGGATGAGCAAAGGGAGGGACACGAGGGCTGGGGGTGTGTTCTGGGCTGGCACGGGGAGCAAGGAATTCTGGGATGGAGAAGGGAATGTCGTGTGTCCGCCTCCATCTTGTGGTGGCTGCGCGAGGGGGGTGGGGGGTGCAAAGCATGGATTTTGAGCTGCGGGAGCGGAATCATGAGATGGAGAAGGGTCAGGAACTGAATCTACATCTGCGCGGTTAGTTTTTTCAAAGCCGGGGACGCGGGGGGTTACAGGGGACGCGATGTGACGCTTTTCTGTTCCCCGGGCGTCCCGAATGTCTGCACTCTCTTTCACAAAGTCATAAACGAACAAAAAGATTCTCATAAAACCTTCTTTCACTGAGGGATCTCCTGCCTTTGTCCTTTCACTCAACACTGCACCCACACGCTTCCAAAACTGTCTTTCTGTCACTTCTTTCTCTGTTACCTCCGAAAAACTTACTGTTACCCATCTGACAAACTCTTTCACCAGGCTCTCAGGAAGTTTTGCACCTGCTCTCTGCAGGGGTTCTTGAACTTGTTTATAAATCTCTTTCTGCTGTGTAGTCAGCGTAACACCCATCGCTGGCAGCACAGCAAAATCTCACCCAGCTGCTGCAGCAAAAACCCCAAAGTTCTAAAGATCCGGCGGAGCTCCCGACACGCCTGCGCGCTGGCGTGTCCCCCCTTGGGCACACGGGAGCCTGACTCCAGTCTCCTGGCCGGACCCTCGCCGCCAGTACCGAGACTTACCCACCGCCGTTCTTCAGAAAACACACTGCAGCAACGGTTCCCGACTCCGCAAACAGTCTTCCGGGTGTTAGGAAGGTCCCGTCCGCATCCACGGACACAGCGCCGGACAGAAATCGGCGCCTCTGTCCCCGCGGCGGCAGTCCTGCCGGGCTGTGTGGAAGGGCGAGTGCCCACACCACCAGCGCGGTCCGAGAGCTTCTCCCCGCGGAGGTGACAGCCTGCGTGGTGGTTTTTTGACACCGCTCGCCGCTCTGTCGCTCGCGGCGACACAGATCGCAAAGTGTCCGGAAAAGCTCCCAACCGGTGAACTGCCCGCGGCGGCCGCGGCGCGTTCGCTCAAACCGGTGCAATGCCCCACGTTGGGCACCACTTGCGGCTTTCGGGGGTCACTTGCGGCTGTCCCCCGTCCCTCCCCGGCCCCCCGGGACCCCTCCGGCTAGCTGTCCCCTCAGGGAACCGGGGTTTGCCGCGGTCCCGCTGCACTGGGCTCACCAGGCAGCGGCTGGGTTAGCACGGTCCGAGCGGCGGTGCGCCTCGGTCGCCGCAAGGAGTCGAGATAAAGAGACGAAGAGAGGTCAGTTGCATGCAGTCCAGAAAGATTGTATTGCCTGAACAGTTGCAGGGACAAAAGACCCTGGGCTACTGCCCAGATACAGTTTTATACAGCAAAATGAAGAGATAAGGTCTAAACAATAGAGACAGTGCTCAGCATGGGCTCATCAGAACCACCCCAGGGGTCAGGTCCAATGGGAACTGCTCAGGGGTGGGGAGAAGGGGGTTTACATAAAGATGCTGAAGCGAAACTTTCCCGAAACAATGGGGCATACATAAATGTATCTTTTCCTCATACCTAAATGTATCTTTGCCTCAGTTTCCAATTCCCAAGGCCTTTCTAAATCCCTTCCTCCACACTACCATGCCAGCGCAATAGCAACATCCATCTGCAGCTTTTCCTTGACCAAAGGGCAGGGCAATCTGAGGACAGAGCCTCTGAGAACAGGCAGAAATCCTGAAGAGGGGGGGCCCAGGAAACAGGCAGCCATCAGAGCAGGGAAGGAAGGTGACCTCTCCTTTCCTTACCCGTGCTGGAGCTCCTCCCAGGTGCTGGAGGGCACAAAGCCACTCGTGTGCCCTCTTCAGGTGCGGGGGTTGTTGGAGGGATGAAGCTTCTGTTTTTCCTTTGGGGAGCATTGGTGGGACTTCATCTGGATGTGTCTCTTCCACTCATCAGGAAAGCAAGCTGGAACAACAGAGTTTGAAGGCACAGGAGAAGCTGGAGCAATGGATCAACTTGGTGGCAGAGGTACAGAGGGGAGAGGAGAAAAGGCTGCTTGAGATGAAGCAGTAAATTGCCATCATGCAACCTGGATGGGCAAAGAAGCAGAGACAGTCAAGAGGCACAGAGTGTGAAAAGAGAGTTTGTGTGTTGGTTTGGACTCCTCTGGGCCCCTTATGAGCACAGCTTCTCCGGACACTGTCTGTCTGTCTGGGATTGTCTCTTAGCTGGCCCTTGGTAAATACAGGAATGAGAAGAAACTGCTTTTGGAAAGCATGAGCACATCAGTCTTGGTTGCCACACAAGTGGTGTGTGGGACGTTTAAAGCCGTCTTCTCTTTGTTTCTGTGCAGCTCCAGAGCCAGAAGGCTGCTCTAGATGATAAGGTGCGCCAGCTGCTGGGAGATCTAAATGAAAGGCAGCAGCAGCTAGAGCAGCTGAGGCAGGAGCTGAATAAGGAGCGGCAGAATGGACAGGTGAGCCTGACTAGCCAGGTAGAAGAGCTTGGAAGGGCAGTGATGGGGACATGAACTGGAGACGTGAGGAAAGGGGAGGCAAGGACCATTGCAGGCACTGGAAGCACAGAGCCTGGCAGGCTGCAGCGCTGAGCACCAGGAAGAAGAGCTAGGATGGCAGGGTTAGAGCTGGGTAGAGAAGCAGAAGGAAGGGGCTGAACACAAGTGCTTTTGAGAGTGCAAAAGAGGAAACCTGAACGAGATTGCGGATGCCAGTAAGATTCCTCTTATCTTCCTGAATATCAAGGACAAGCTGCAGGCAGAGTTGCAGGAAGCTCAGAGAAAGATGGAGGCAATGGAGAAGAGGCACAAAGAAGAAGTGCAAAGGATGCACAAGATCCTGCTGCAGTACAGGCTGGCTGGACAAAAGCAGGTGAATGAAGGAGGAGGAAGCAGTGCAGTCATGCAACAAGTGGTCTCTGCCCTTGTTGCCTTTCCCCTGCAGAGCAGCAGGTGGATGGGACCAATGTCTCTGACCGCCATGCTCTGTGCTCTCCGTGGCAGCTGCTCAGAAGGACACTTAGTGGGTTGCTGAATCTCAGCTGCTGCCCTGGGCAGCAGGGCTAGTGCTTTGGCCGGCGGGCCAGCAATCCTGGGAATATATTTCTGCTGGCCTCTTAGTGCTGGCTTTGTTTTTGGAGGGGTCTGTTCAGGCGAGCGTGGTGACCCACGCAGATTCTGGGCAAGTTGTCCCTGTCCATGGTGAATGCAGTCCTCAGAAGGGAGTGAAGTGTAAAGTTGTTCTTTCCCTTTCGCAGTCTCCACTATGGCTGACTGTGACAAGCTGTAGTCTCAGACTGCTTGTTTGGCTTGGACTGGAGGTGGAAGAGTTGACAGCTCAGCTTGCAGCCCATGTCCAGTGCTGTTCCTAAGTGCTTGCCTTTGAAATGCTCTCTCTGGGGCATCTGTGCCAGGCACCTTTCTGACACAAGCAAATCTCTTGTCCCAGATGAATGCAGGACCTGCCATCAAAGCTGTCGCTGCAGCAGCATCCTGGGAAGAAGCCTCCTCTCCACAGCCTGAAAACCCAAGGATGAGCAGTTCTCCCCACTCAAGCCAGGAGAGAGAGGAGCAGTTCCTGCATCTGCTGAGTACGTCCTGGGGATTTCTTGTGCCATCGAGCAGTGTATTACAGTGTGTGTGCCTCGGCAAGAGCTGTAGCACATGTTCCTCCTCATTTGGTGTTGGGAGAGAATTTTTGGACTCCCTCCAGAAGCCACTGTGGTGCTAGGATGCAGGCAGGGAGCGCTTGGGGCGTTCCTTTTGCTTTTGTGGGCAGCAGGGCCTGGGTGGGCTTTGCCTGAGCTTCCCTCTAGAGTGAAGACAAAAGCAGGGATTGTTTTGGGAGCAGCAGGAGGCTGCGACTTAGCCAGTGGCTCAGTAAAAAGAGTGTGTGCTAGCCTGGCCAAAGTGAGCAGATGAGTTGGCTTCCTAGATTCCCTTTAGACTCCTGACTTCCCACCAGTCATTGGAAATGACAAAACACTTGAGAGAAATGGATTGGCTGTGGGGCTGGTTTAATGCTGGTGTTGTTCTTATGACTCTTAGTACTTCTATTCCTTCTCCAGTTGGTTTTGTTTGGTTAGCCTGACCTCCTTGAAAAGAATGGCAGGTGACAGCACAAAGAAGAGAGGAAGAGATCTTTTCAGTATGCCCTAAAAATTAAGAAATTGTATTCTTAGAGCTATCTCAAGGAATCAGAGAGGAAGAGCTGTTTTGAAAGAGCCCCAAAAGAAGAAAAACAGGATACTCTTTTTACAATTCCTGTTTGATAATTTAGTTGTATGCTTTGGAAGATGCATCGAAGAGACACATCTATGGGGCACAGTCAGATAGAAGTGCCCTGCAGGCAATTCTCAGGAGGAAGCCTTCAGCCCCTCTGCTGCATGTTCCTCTGGTAGCAGGCATGTTGTCACTGCTAATGCCCAGCTGCTAAATACCGCAGGAATACTAAGCATTGGCCTCAATCCCTGCACAGATGGTACTCTCGGAAAGCACACCAGGGCCTTGCTGATTGTGCAGTACAAGTGAGTTGCTCCTTGCAGCTGGTAACAGCTGCCAGTGCAGTGCTGTCAGAGAAGAACCACTCAGGTACAGAACAGAGGCCAGTTTACTTTGTGTCTGCCATCAGGCGCCCTCAGACAAAAGGTGGATTGATCTACTCCTCCGTGGGTCTGAGGCCAAAGACAATCATGTTCTGTCTTGAGTGGGGCCAACAGCTTGTAACAGGCCTTGATCTGGCTCTAGCTTCTTCAGAGTGGCTGTCAGTGGCCATCTGTGGGCTTTGCCAAGCATTTTGTCATACCTGCCCTGCCACTGACAGCTGGTGTGACTGCAGGGGCTGGAGCCTTCCTTAGCTGTGAGGTTTCAGCTGCCGTCCCGTTGCTGCAGCTTTGCCTGGACTCGTGGAAGGGTCAGCATCTCATTTGTGCAGGTGTCTGTGTCCCGGCAGCGCCTGAGGAACAGCGCTGTCCTTGTTACCCGTCTGGCTGCGCCCGTTTGGGGAGATGGGGCACACGGGTGGTGTTCAAGGGGCTGAGCCCAGTGCTAGTGACTGCTGCAGCCCAGGCTGAAGACAAGCACTTGTAGTTCTTCACTAAATGGGGAACGGGCAAAGTCATCTCCAGAACTCATCCTGCTGATAAATGAGGAGAGTCCTAATTCTTAGAGCCATTGTTCTTGGTTATAGCATGAGCTGCTGTTCTCTAAAATGGTCAAGGCATTGTTTAGGCCAAGTGCTGAGAGGTAGAGAAGGTGCCCTTCTCTCCTGGAATTGACTTTGCAATATTCTTTCTGCTCTGCAAAAAGCAGCTGTTCAAAGTTCATCCAGATGCCAGGGTGCATTGGAACTTTGGAAGTATGAAACCTTTTGTTGAGTCTCACAAGAGAGTGTTTCTTCCCAAGACAATGAAGTGTCCTGATTTTTGAGCCCTCCTTCCTGTTTGTAGATGACAACCACTTGCCTTGGGGCCTGTTCTTTTCTGGTCTCTGTCTGCTCTGATGGTTTTCCCATGGGCTTAGTTTCCCCTCAAGGCAGCCCTTCAAAGGAGTGTGGAGAAGAGACTCTGTGCAGGCCAGGCGTGCTACCGAGCTGCCTGTCTTGCTGGGGCTGCTGCTGCTGCTGTTGTTCTTGTTGATGCTCTTGTTAGCCGAGCGACCATAAATTGCTCAGAGCCCCAGAGAGTGGAGCTGGCCTTCAGATCTCCTGGACGTCAGGATCCCTGTTTTGAAGTTTGCTCCTTGCATTTGGTTTCTTTCAGGGCGTGTGGTGAGGAAGGAAGATCCAGAGAAGAAGTACACTGGATGGGAACTCCTTGGCAGTGGGTGAGTGCAGCCACGCTTGCTTCTACAGAACCATGGGCCAGGGATTTTGGTGGTGCGGTACCATGTGGGAAGTCAGGCAAGCTGCAAGCATCTTCAGACCCTGGCTTCAGATTGTCCCTGTCTCAGTGCTGAGGCAGTACAAGGCATCATGAAAGATAACTGGATGCTGGCAATGTCTTGCCTGCCTCAAGCAGCAGGTCCTGGAAGCCCTCCTGCAAGCCCTCAAACATGTGGCACTAGTTTGCCTGTTTTCCCAGGAGATATGGTTTTGTATGATTCAACGTAATTTGGCCACACTCATGAGGGAAGAGAAACCTGAGAGAGCAGCTTCCCACCTGGCAGCTGTCAGATAACAGCTCTCAGTAGCATTGCTTTCCACTATCTTGCTGAAAACAAGATTCAGTGGTCAGGAAGATAAGAAAGGCTGTGTGGTGTTGCCTGAGTTTGGCAGGCAGGATTAAAAGAGAGCGTTGAGATGGCCCCGCAGGACTGTATGTTTCATTGCCTGGAAAGGCACCCCACAGGCACAGACACAAGAAGGGAAAGGCAAAGAAAACCCCTGCGTGCATAATCTAGTGTGCACATTTGAGATTTGTAGCAGCCCTTTTTCTTCCTGTTGCAGCCAGCTTTTCTCTTGGACACTCTGCATGGCAGAGGGCTGCTGGGCTGCTGGGCCATTGGCTGAAGAGCGGACAGACCCTGGTGTTTTAGAGACACTGCAGGCAGCAGAGAGCTCCTGCCTGGGCTGCCTTTTCCTTCTCAGCACTGAACAACTTCTCTGTTCTTGCCACTGTTCTGTTTCTAGGGGGTTTGGAACCATTTACAAGGCCTTCAACGCTGCCACAGGACGAGCGGTAAGTGCCAAGAGCCCATGCAGATTTTGCAGCCCTTGAGTGCTTTCCCTTGTGATGTGATCTATGGCCAAAGCTTTGGGCCACCTGACTTTGCTGCAAAGGCTGTCCCGCAGAAGCAGCCTGTCCAGAGGTGGGCTGCAAAATGACTTTTGGACAGACTTTATCTTTCCTCCCTACCTGAGTGAATGCAAGAATGGCGGTGGTGTCTATCCGAGAAGGACGCGCTGGCTTGGACTTACTGGATAAATGTTCCTAGATTAGCTGATGGCAAGAGCCGTCATTCCGGCCCAGTTCCTCTTAAGCCCAGGTTCAGACACAGAAAGGATTTCCCATTGTTTTCCACCACGTGGTTCAGCTTGAAAATATAATGCAGGACCTCAAGGAGGAGAGATCTTTACTGGAGCACAGTTTTGCCTTTCAGTCCTAGGGAACCCAGTTCACACACGCACACGCACACACACACGCACAGATCAGTGGGAAGAAATTGATGAAGAGCCTTAATTAATACAATGTTTTGTTGATCCTGTGTCAGAGACATTCCACTACAGAGATGCTATTCGTACTGAACTGACGTGGAAGTGCCTTGGAGAGTCCTGCTATTTTGTGGGGCTATAACTTCAGAGTCCTGAGTTCTCGTTTTTGGCTCTCAGCAAATACAACTCCATCTTCCTGGTAGTTCCTTCTCCACCCGCGGTGCTGCGCTCAGAAACTGCACTTGGAGGGAGGTCGAGGAGGTGTCCAAAAGCCCTAAGCCCTGCTTATGACCTGGGGTGCATCCATAGCGTAGCACAGAAGGGTTATTCATTTTTAAACCCACTAAATAAGTACAAATTACAATAATTACTCGGTGTAAACCGTGTTCCAGGTTGTTCTTCAGAGTTGCAAAACCCAAAGTGAAGAAGTTAGGATGTGCTAGGGTTGTAACTTTCCTTTGAGTCGCTTTGGAGTCCTTTTTTGGACAGCATTTTCCCTGTCATGTATGTATGTGTGTGTTTACTTTGGCACACAGTCAAGAACGGCAGCCATCTCTGAAAGGCTGGTCAAAGCCCCTAGAAATGCTAACGTATTTCCAGTGGTTTCAATTTATCTTGGCTGGAGCAAAATTACTTCAGCTTGCAAAACACGTGTAAATGATAATAGTAGTGATAAACAAAGTGTGTTGGAGGAGTCTGCAGGTGCAAAGAGTGCTGTTAGCACTTTGTGGTTGATGGTTTAGTGTCCATTTCCACCGAGGTGACAAGGCATCCAGGCCCGTGATTGCACAGAGAAAGAGGCTCTCGTCTCGTCTGCTCCTAATGGCTTTCCATGTCATTGTAGGTGGCCATAAAGGTACTTGATCTCCAGCACCAGGGCTGTGAGGATGTGTTGAAGGAAATCCTGGTCATGGATAAATATAAGAACGCCAATATTGTCACCTACCTAGAAAGGTCAGTATTCTGGCAGAAAATGGATTTTCAATTCACATCAATCTACTCCTGCATGAGGCCTGGGAGGAGATTGCATTTTGTCCCCACAAATTCTTCCTGGCAGAAATAGCTTGAAGCTTGATCTCAGAAACGTGGCTCTCTTACTAAGCCAGCAGCATGTATGTTCACTCACTGCATGTTGTTCTGCTGTTTTGGGCGGGATTTTTTCCAAGTGTTGGAGGAGAAGTGCTGAGAAAGCATCACAGAAATGATTTCCCTTGCACTGTTTGCACTGTTTTCCACTGCCTTGCATGCCAAAAGACTAGGCTAGGAGAGACATAATTTGTCCGGTTTGAAATTGTTTTTCCTGTTTGTGACTGTCCTTTCTGCAAGGTTTTCCAAAGGGTGTTGGCAATGCTGCACACCCATCTGCCCTGAGTAAAAGCTGTGAGACTGTGCCTCCTTGCTGCTGGAGTTAATGGTGCAATTTGTGTATGAAGAAGATGAAGCAGCTGCTGGGATGTGTCTGCTTCCAGATTAACCTTTGCGTCACAAAACTGCCGCTTTCCCCTGCTTGCCACCTAAACCGTCTCCTTTTCCACGGATGTGTCTTCCTCATTTAGACGGCACAGACAGCAAGCACTGGATAGCCTCGGTGGAGTGTGTCTTCACTTGATTCCCTCTTCACTTACCAGTGACCTGGACACAAAACTCAGCTGTAGTCTTTTCTTCCATGCGGCAATTTAGCTGTGCACATTCAGCTCCACACGGTTGCTTTTGTCTTGCAGCTACCTTGTCAATGAGGTTGTCCTGATGGTGTTGGAGTTTATGGATGGAGGCTCCTTGGCTGATGTGATCCGCATGAAAAGTCTGGCTGTAGGACACATAGCAACAGTGTGTCGGGAGGTAAGGGGTCCTGCTTGTGCTTGGGATGGCTTGGACAGACTGGTCCTTTGAAAGCGCTGCAAAGGGAGTGATTCCATGCTCAGAGCTTTCTTTCTGTCTTGCTCTTATGCTCCGGAAAGGAAAGAGCATCTGGGCTGAACTGCCTGCCGGTGTCCCTGCTCTTACTCTAGTCTGTTCTGTACTCTTCTATCCTATTACTGAACTCTCTGTCTCGTTTTCATTGTCATTTTCTGTTCTGCACTTTGCCTCTCCAAGCCTTTGCCTTTCTGCAATACCTTCTTTGCCTGTAAGCACAAAGGTGCTGGTGTCCAAGTTTTAAACCAGTGGCAAAGCCAAAGAGAGACTCGTCTGTCACAGGTCTCAACTTCAAAGGATGGCATGGCACCCACCATGGTGCTTGCTACTGAAAACTGACACATGAGCTACTTCCAAGTCAGCTGTCCCTTGTCCTCCAATCTCCCACCTGACAGTGATGCCCTTGGTAGCCAAGGCAGGGACTTTTCCTCTTTTGGCAAAGCATTGTTTGTCCTGCGGACGGGGAGAGCGCATCCACTGCAGCAGGGATGGCTCTGACTGGCTTTGCCGGGGACAATCTGGAGCAGTGACTGATGTTTCCCCCTCAAGCACTGATATGCCTTCCCTTGGAAAGATCCTGCTCTCCTAGTGTGGCAGCAGCAAGCTCTTCCTCTTGCCAGCGCTCACGCTCCTTTGAGATCGGTGAATCTTCAGGAGCAGACTCCTTTTGTGTGTGGCGAAATCCGATCAGGCTCACTTTTGGCCTCCTGTTTCTTTTTTTCTCTCCCAGTGCCTGCAAGGCCTGGCTTTCCTGCATGCCAACCAGGTGATCCACAGAGACATCAAAAGTGGAAACATCCTGCTGGGCCGGGATGGCTCCGTCAAGCTGGGTGGGTATTCTCGGTCAGGCGCAGCGCTCCGGGCAGGCGGTGTGGGGCTGCTTTGGAGCGGCTGCGGGTGCCCAGCAGTGGTGCCGGGGAGAGGGCAGGGAGCGCTCTGCAAGCCCAGGGCGCAGCTGTAAGGTGCTGAGTGGTCTAGAGAGCAACAAGGTAGCAAGAGTAACTCTGGTTTGTGTGTGCATTCCTTCCAAAAGGAGAGAGTTTCAGCATAAAAGTTGCGGTGAGTGAGGAAAAGGCACGGTGGGAATCGTGGGGGGTAACTAAGTGGACAAATGCCCACGTCCTTGGCTGCAGCCCTGAGGAAAGAGAGCCCAGCTGCTTTTCCAGCTGGAATCAGCACTGCATTCTGAGACGTAGGCGTCCTGAGAAAGCCTTTTCCTTGGTTTCCTACTTGAAGCAGCATTTGTTTTTCTCCTCAGCTGATTTTGGCCTCTGTGGTCTGCTCAGCCTTGAGCAGAGTAAACGGAGGTCGATGGTTGGCACCACGTGGTGGATGGCACCCGAGGTGGTGAGAAGAGGGCCCTACGGCCCCAAAGTGGACACCTGGTCCCTTGGCATCGTGGGAATAGAAATGGCCACAGGAGAGGCTCCTTATATTCGGGAAAACAGTGACACGGTAAGGTGCAAATACGCTCAGAGAGCGGTGTCCTTCTGGTCCGTGTCCATTAGACAAAATCCCATGCCCACCACTTGAAGTGCTTCCACCAAGGCCCTCTTTCTAAAAACATCCCGGGGGCTCAGATCAGCTGTCAAGGGAAGACCTGTTGCAGCTTGAAATAGCTGGGGCTGCACTGGAGCCTTTTATCCTTTGGGAGAGAAGGCTCATCTCTAAACCTCTGCTAGGAAGGAAATTGACACTGCGGACTGGAGCTTCGAAGATGGGCTCTAGGTGAGCACTGAAGGATATGGAAGAATCACGTAGACTCTCGTGTTTCCTTTTGCTTCAGGCTAGCTACCTGATAGGCAAGCAAGGGGTACCAGATCTGCACAAGCTCGGGCTGCCCTCTGGCTTGTGTGAATTTCTGGGTTGCTGCCTGCAGATGGATGTGGACAGGCGAGGCTCTGCCGAGGAACTTCTGCAGGTACAAGGCAAATCGGCTGCAGCCCAAGCAGCTGTTCCCTGTCAGGGTTTGTTTCTTGGGCCAACTCCAGGGCTTCACATGGGCCCCCCCATCTAATAACCTCTACTCTGGGTGCTTTTCCAATGAAAGCCAAGCAGGATCCAAGACTCTTTGTGGCTAGGAGGGACCAGTGCATGTCATCTAGTCCAAAACATCAGCCATTGGCAAGGACATCTTGAAGTGGATGAGGCTGCTCAGAGTCTCATCCAAGCTGACCTTGAACGTTGCTGGGCTTGGGGCTCCTCCCAGCTCTCTGGGCAGCCTGTGGCAGTGTTTCAGCACTCTCCTTGGGAACAGTTTCTTCCTTAGAGCCAATCTGAATGGAGTGTCTTTTAGCTGAAACTATTCACCCTTGTCCCCTTACAATTGGCCCTACTAAAAGCTATGTCCCCATCCTTTTTAGAAGCCCCTACAAATATTGAAAGTTCTCCTTGGGGCTTGCTCTTCTCCAGGCTAAACCAGCACAACTCTCACAGCTGTTCCTCAGAGGAGAGCTCCCTCCTTCTGGTCATTTCTGTGGCCCTCTTTTGCTCTTGGGTGCTGTATTCAGGTTTACCTGCTAGCAAAGGGAACTGAAGTATTGCAATGCCAGGGATGTGGGCTTGAAGAACACGACGAAAGCCGTCCCTGCCCAGCGCTTCTGGATTGGTGTGTGGGAAGGCGGGGGCTGTGGGGGAGCTCCTTGTGAGCATCCCAGGGCACTCAGCCTGTCCCTCCTGCCCCACTCTTTGAGCTTGCTGCCTCTGCTTTCTGCCAGTCAAACAGGGACAGCTGAGCAGGACTTGTGCCAGACCCATGTGCTGCCTGGCCCGCTCAAGTAGATGAGAATCCTTGCGGCTTTGCCGCCCGGTTTTGTGGCAGACGAGGACCAGGCCACTTCCTTGGCTCTTCCTGCTGACAAGGAAGATGCCGGCCAGCACAGGAGGTGGGGGGCCATGCCAAGGCAGAGCCTACTCTTCCTGCACGCTGGAGCTGAGCACATCTGAGCCTTGCTGCTTTGTCTCCTTGCTCCTGGCTTGCTGCTGAAAACCCGCGTGTGCTGTGGTCCTGAGAACAACACGTGGGATCAATATTTTTCAGAGCTCTTGGGAGTCTCCTGAGGAATGTCTTATGCCCCACATCTCTTTTGGACACTCAAATAGCTCATGTCTGTAGAAAAGAGGAGCTGGAAGAAGTCTGTTGAGTTTCCTGTAAGGAACAAAACCTTTGGACAGCAAGCAGCAATCCCACAGTGCTGTCAGGACAAAAATCCCAGCAAGTGATGACACCTTGAGCAATGGACTAGTGCAGTTGTGGGCCATGTTTGCCTGTGCTAGCAGCATCCTGGGCATGAAGGCACACGTGCTGATGGTGCCTTCAGTCCTATGTTAGTGTATTTCAGGGTGCTAGAGGAATGCAGCTTGACCCTGTAAGGAACTCAGTTTGGAAAAGAATGGTTCCTTTTCCCTTTGTCTCTTTTAATTTGGTTTGGTTTGTTTCTTTTTCCCTTTGGGCAGCATCCATTTCTCCAGTCAGCGGAGCCTCTCTTAAGCCTCTTCTGACAGCCTGATTGCTGTCATCCCTGCAGCAAAATCATGCAGGAAGCAAAGGAGATGGCAAGGAGCACTTCAGCACTCGGGGAAATGAACATGAGAAAGGTAGAAATCCTGAGGGGAGAGGGGCCAGGAAACGGGCAGCCATGGGAGCAGGAAAGGAAGGTGGCATCTCCTATTCTCCCACCTGCTGATCCTGCTTTTGACTTTCTGCTTAGGACAGCATTGCTGTAGGGCACAAAGTCACTACTGCTGTGCCCTTTTCAGGTGTGGGGTTGTGCACGGCATGAAGCTTCCACTGATTATCTGGGGAGCTTGGCTGGCACTTCATGTGGAAGTGTCTTCCTCCCCTCATAAGGACTTGGAAGGGCAGCGTTTGGAGGCACAGCAGCTGCTGGCACACAGCTGCTCCTTCTGTACCTTCCTGGTGGAGGTACAGAAGGAGCAGGAGAACAGGCTGCTGGAGATGAAGCAGGAAGTTGCCAGCATGCAAGCTGTACAAGCAAAGTTCTGAAGCAAAGCCAGTCAAAAGGCAAAGGCTGTGAGAAGAGAGTTTGTGTGTTGTTTTGGACTCCTCTGTGCTCCATATAGGCACTGTTTCTCCGCACTCTGTCTGTCTGGGGGGCACTGTCTCTTAGCTGGCCCTTGGTAAACCGTGCTGGAGAGACCTTTGTGTCTTCAGGGAGCGGTGTGGTGAGAGGCTACCAGAGTGCAGGTTTGAGGGGGGCAGGCATGGTGATGCAGGCCCAAAGAGAATGGGAAAACCAGAGCTTCCTCTCAGAAGGAGGGAGGTCTCACGGGAAGTCCTCTGCAGAGCCAGGCTAGAGCTGTGGGAGAGGGCTGGCTGTCAGGCTGCTGAGGAGGTGCCTGAAGCTGCTGAGTATGTCCTGTGCATTCTTTGTCCGATCCAGCAGTGGATTATAGTGTGTGTGCCTCAGCAAGAGCTGTAGCTCGTGTTCCTCCGTGATTTGGTGCTGGGAGAGAAATTTTGGACTCCCTCCAGAAGCCACTGTGATGCTAGGATGCAGGCAGGGAGCGCTTGGGGCATTCCTTTTGCTTTTGAGGGCAGCAGGGCCTCGGTGGGCTTTGCCTGAGCATCCCTCTAGAGTGAAGACAAAAGCAGGGATTGTTTTGGGAGCAGCAGGAGGCTGCGACCTAGCCAGTGGCTCAGTAAAAAGAGTGTGTGCTAGCCTGGCCAAAGTGAGCAGATGAGTTGGCTTCCTAGATTCCCTTTAGACTCCTGACTTCCCACCAGTCATTGGAAATGACAAAACACTTGAGAGAAATGGATTGGCTGTGGGGCTGGTGTTGCTATCACGCTAGCGTGGTAGTGTGGAGGAAGGGATTTAGAAAGGCCTTGGGATTTGGAAGCTGAGGAAAAGATACATTTAGGTATGAGGGAAAGATAACATTTATGTATGCCCCTTTGTTTCGGGAAAGCTTCGCTTCAGCACCTTTCTGTAAGCCCCCTTCTCCCCACCCCTGAGCAGTTCCCATTGGACCTGACCCCTGGGGTGGTTCTGATGAGCCCATGCTGAACACTGTCTTTATTGTTTAGACCTTATCTCTTAATTTTGCTGTATAAAACTGTATCTGGGCAATAGCCCAGGGTCTTTTGTCCCTGCAACTGTTCAGGCAATACAATCTTTCTGGACTGCATACAACTGACCTCTCTTTGTCTCTTTATCTCGACTCCTTGCGGCGACCGAGGTGCCGCAGCCGCTCGGACCGTGCTAACCCAGCCGCTGCCTGGTAAGCCCAGTGCAGCGGGACCGCGGCAAACCCCGGTTCCCTGAGGGGACAGCTAGCCGGAGGGGTCCCGGGGGGCCGGGGAGGGACGGGGGACAGCTGCAAGTGACCCCCGAAAGCCGCAAGTGGCGCCCAACGTGGGGCATTGCACCGGTCTGAGCGAACACGCCACGGCCGCCGCGGGCAGTGCACCGGTTGGGAGCTTTTCCGGACACTGCGATCGGTGTCGCCGCGAGCGACAGAGCGGCGAGCGATGCGAAAAAATCGCCACGCAGGCTGTCAGCTCCGCGGGGAGAAGCTCTCGGACCGCGCTGGTGGTGTGGGCACTCGCCCTTCCACACAAGCCCGGCAGGACTGCCGCTGCGGGGACAGGCACCGATTTCTGTCCGGCGCTGTGCCCGTGGATGCGAACGGGACCTTCCAAACACCCGGAAGACTGTTTGCGGAGTCGGGAACCGTTGCTGCAGTGTGTTTTCTGAAGAACGGCGGTGGGTAAGTCTCGGTACTGGCGGGGAGGGTCCGGCCAGGAGACTGGAGTCAGGCTCCCGTGTGCCCAAGGGGGGACGCGCCAGCGCGCAGGCGTGTCGGGAGCTCCGCCGGGTCTTTAGAACTTTGGGGTTTTTACTGTAGCAGCTGGGTGAGATTTTGCTGTGCTGCCAGCGATGGGTGTTACGCTGACTACACAGCAGAAAGAGATTTATAAACAAGTTCAAGAACCCCTGCAGAGAGCAGGTGCAAAACTTCCTGAGAGTCTGGTGAAAGAGTTTGTTAAATGGGTATCAGTAAGTTTTTCGGAGGTAACAGAGCAAGATGTGAATGAAAGACAGTTTTGGAAGCGTGTGGGTGCAGTGTTGAGTGAAAGGACAAAGGCAGGAGATCCCTCAGTGAAAGAAGGTTTTATGAGAATCTTTTTGTTCGTTTATGACTTTGTGAAAGAGAGTGCAGACACTCGGGACGTCCGGGGAAGAGAAAAGGGTCACATCGCGTCCCCTGCAACCCCCCGCGTCCCCGGCTTTGAAAAAACTAACCGCACAGATGTAGATTCCGTTCCTGACCCTTCTCCATCTCCTGATTCCGCTCCCGCAGCTCAAAATCCATGCTTTGCACCCCGCAACCCCCTCGTGCAACCACCACAAGATGGAGGCGGCATCGGGACATTCCCTTCTCCTTCCCAGAATTCCTTGCTCCCCGTGCCAGCCCAGAACACAGCCCCAGCCCTCGTGTCCCTCCCTTTGCCCATCCCCAATCCCAGCCCCTCCTCCCTTGCGGCGATTCAGCCCACGGTCCAGCCCTCAGCTCCTCCCCTCGCAACTCCGTCACCACCCCCTACCCCCGCCCCTGCCCCGCTCCACACGGCCCCTCCAGCCGCGGCCACTCCCACACAAGCCGCCCCCCCTCTCGCTCCTGGTTCCCTCGGCAACGGCAGAGCCGGAGCTGCCAGCTCCGGGGCTGTCGGCTCCGGGAAACAGAAACCGGTCACAGGCACCGATCCTCTGTTCATGGCCCCAGTTGTTTATAATGCAAGAGGACAAAACCCTAGATGGGAACCCCTTTCATACGACAGTATCAGGGAACTCTGCAAAACAAAACGTGAATTTGGTGAAAGGAGTGAATTTTTTAAGAGCATTTTAAAAGCTACTCTAAGTTCCAAAACTTTTGTCCCTGCTGATTTGAAACGTCTTTTCAGCTGTTTGCTCCCTCAATCTGAATTTAGATTGTGGGAAAGAACTTGGAAAAGGCTTGCAGGAGACCTCCTTCCAGAGATTTTGCAGAGTTCAACCCATTCCACAGATATAGAGGATGAGGAAATCACCTTAGAACATCTAGTGGGTGAGGGTGATTGGAGCCAAGCTGAGAAGCAAGCAGCAGGCATTCCCAGACCAGTGTTAGACCTGTCCAGGGATGCGGCAGAACGTGCATTTTTTAACATGCCTTCTAAAGAACCTGTCATTTCTTATATCGATTTGAAGCAGTCTGTTGCAGAGCCATTCATGGATTTTGTGGATCGAGTGAGAGCTTCAGTCGAGAAAAGGGTGCAGAATCCAGAGCTCCAAGATCAGCTCACACTAGAAATTGTCACCACAAATGCAAATGAAGCCTGTCAGCGAGTCATCCTGGCCCTTCCAGCATCGCCTCCACCCACACTCGATCAGCTCATTGAGGAGTGCACGAGAAAAGCTACACTAATGACAGAGGACTCAGTGATAAGTCCGCGGGAAAGGGTGGTTGCTTCAGCAGCGGCAACCCCGAGGACTCCGGGGTCTGCAGGGCCTCCTCCTTATCAAGGGGGGAAAGTGGGAGCAGGGGGAATCTTTTTCCTTTATCCTGGCAGAGCAAATTGTACCTTTTTCAGAGTTAGTTTACCTTGTTATATGATTTTATCTTTCTTTCAGACTAGCAGAATGTCAATTTCCACATTCCTGCTCATCATTTGGTTCCAGACAATGGCCATCTACCCGTACACGGTGGACGCGTGGATTGTTCCACAGCCCAAGAAAAATGTGTGGGTCACACTCGCCCAAGCCTTGAAACAAGATCACATGTGTTTGTCTACTGCCTCAGCAGAAAATCCAATGTCCACATGTTTAGTAGGGGTTCCAAGTAAGGGGGATGAGTTTCCAATCGGTCTGGTCCGCTTGCAAAAGCAGGTGAACGAAAATAAAATACCTGGAGTAGGGAAAATACCAGTGCAAAACCCCCTCATTTTGTGGCAAAAGTGGATCCTAGACTTGCCCTCTGCTGAGGGAGAGCCCCAGGAATTAGAACTCCTGGGCTCTGCAAAAGCTGAATATTGCATTCAATTTGATTTTTCCCCAACCAAAGAAGTAAAATTATATGAGCAAGTCAAACAGTACAAGGTGGAATTCAGGGCGGGTCAATGGTGCACAACTGTCTATAAGCTGAAATCTGCATCCACCACTGATTTCCGTCCCCGCAAGCTGGACAAGGGAGTGTTTCTTATCTGTGGGGACAGAGCATACCCAGGAATCCCCTCTCGTCTTATTGGAGGTCCATGCACTTTCGGGCATCTGACCCTTGCTTCCCCCAACATGACCCAAATTCCAATCGGGCGAGCAAAAGGTGAGACAAAAATTACTAAGCGAAGTGCAAGTCAATTTGATGAACATTGTGATGCAGAAATTTACCATTGGGCAAAATCCAAAAGAGTTGCCGTCTCTGTGTTTTTACCATGGGTTGCGGCAGCAAAAGCATTGAGTGAATTAGGCAATCTGGAATGCTGGGTGACGAAGCAGGCAAATTTAACATCAACAGCCCTGAGTAACCTCCTAGAAGACGAGGAAATAACCAGAAAGGCTACCCTCCAAAATCGGGCAGCTATTGATTTCCTGCTGTTGGCACATGGTCATGGATGTAAAGAGCTTGATGGGCTGTGTTGTTTTGATCTGTCATCTAAAGGCCAGAGTGTCCACTCGTCCATTCAGGAAATGAGAAGCCTCATTGGGAGTGTGAAGCAAGAAAATGAAGATTGGTTTAAAGATCTGTTCAAAGACTGAGACCTTTCTGAGTGGGCAGTGTCTCTTTTAAAAGACATCTTTTACTTTCTAATTGCACTGTTTTTAGTTTTGTTAGCATTTGGGATTCTTAAGCGAATAATCTCCAAGGTCATCACCTCAAAGCCTAAGGCTTCCGCACCTGTCCTCATCGCTGCTGCCGTCACGGAGAGCGATTGGTGGGAAGACGACAAGCAGAAAGACACCGCAGTTTAAAAGCCGCAGTTTTACCTTCTCCCAAGGCACCGTTCATCTTATTAAGTAAAAAAGAGGGAGATGTTGCTATCACGCTAGCGTGGTAGTGTGGAGGAAGGGATTTAGAAAGGCCTTGGGATTTGGAAGCTGAGGAAAAGATACATTTAGGTATGAGGGAAAGATAACATTTATGTATGCCCCTTTGTTTCGGGAAAGCTTCGCTTCAGCACCTTTCTGTAAGCCCCCTTCTCCCCACCCCTGAGCAGTTCCCATTGGACCTGACCCCTGGGGTGGTTCTGATGAGCCCATGCTGAACACTGTCTTTATTGTTTAGACCTTATCTCTTAATTTTGCTGTATAAAACTGTATCTGGGCAATAGCCCAGGGTCTTTTGTCCCTGCAACTGTTCAGGCAATACAATCTTTCTGGACTGCATACAACTGACCTCTCTTTGTCTCTTTATCTCGACTCCTTGCGGCGACCGAGGTGCCGCAGCCGCTCGGACCGTGCTAACCCAGCCGCTGCCTGGTAAGCCCAGTGCAGCGGGACCGCGGCAAACCCCGGTTCCCTGAGGGGACAGCTAGCCGGAGGGGTCCCGGGGGGCCGGGGAGGGACGGGGGACAGCTGCAAGTGACCCCCGAAAGCCGCAGGCTGGTTTCATACTGCAGTTGTTTCTATGACTGTACTTCTGTTATTCCTTCTACAGATCACATCGGCCCCCACCATCTAAATCCCCACTCCGAAGGCTTTTCAAATGAAAACAAAGGAAACTTGCAGCAAAGCAATCGAGAAAGCAGAAGAGATGACCAGGACCACTTCAGGATTGCTTTCTCCAAAGGCAGCTTGGAGCTGGAGTCACAATAAAAGTCCTACACACCCTCAAGTCTGTTGGACAATTGCCTTCCTTGTCAGCCATGGAATAAGGCTCTATGTTCACTTCTGAATTGGCCATTCTTTCTTAAAGATGGAAAGTCCCTCTTAAGTGTGGCGTTCTAGTGTGGTTTGGATTTGGCAACCGTCTCCCTCCATTACCAGCTCCAACCTACAGTGCCTCTGGAATGCTACCCATTGGCTAGCTTTTGCCCAGCTGTGGACTTCTGGATGAGGAAGAAAAGGCAATTGCATTTCCCAGTGAAGAGCAGGGCAGCCAAAATATCCTGTGGAGATAGAGGCTTTCAGCTGTGCACGCAGAGGCTTTTGGTTCCTGCTCGGTGTAGCCGGCACCTCTCCTCTGTGACTGCTCCTGCCTCCCGCCTGGCCATGGCTCGTAGGTACGAGGCTCTGCAAGTGGAATGAAGAAGGTAGGCACGTCTGCTGGCAGCACAGGAGAGCAGAGAGCAGAGAGCTGGCAGGACCCTGGCCAGCAGAGCAAGGCACCCACCGGACCTGCTCTTTGTCAGCAGAAAAGGACTGGTGGGTGACGGCAGCCTTGGGGCTGTCTGGGGCTCAGCAATCATGAGAAGTCTCTGTGCTTGAATGGGTTTGTCCCTCTTTCTGTGCTTTCTGTTGTCCCTGTGCTCTGCGCTGTCTACCCAGGCCTGTGTAGCTGCGTGGCACAGATAAAGTGCAGGAGGGCCTCATTTGTCTGCCTTTTGAGGTGCCTGCTCACGGCAGCCTTTTCCATCTGCAAACTCCATCTGGAGAGTGACTCCCTCCCTGTGTTTGGTCCCAGAGGCCAGGGCCTGTCATCTGCAGTCCCAGGTGGCATTGAGGGCTACCCAGTGCCTCAGGCTGCTGTGACCCTAGCGCAAAACAACAGGAGACAGTGGTAGGTGGTTGTTTCCAAACTCACATCCTTCAGGGGCGGTGTGCCATGCGTGTCCTTTGTCCAGCCCAGCCCCAGAGCTAGGCATCAGATCCAGGCACTGCTGCTGCCACTGCTGAATTCAGCAAGGATTTGGTGGTTGATTTCCATCCCTGCAGAACCGGTCACTTATGACCACTGCATCCACTTGGCGCAGAAGTGAGCTGTGGTAGTCTGTTATTTTACAGTCTGTTCTTCTGTAGTATGTTTTAATATTCCTTGTTAGAAGTTTGTAGTGGTTGGTTCTATGCACCCCATTTGGCTCAGTCCTGAGTTGTTTACCACAGTTTTCCCTGCCAAAATGTATGTCAATCCACATGTCAATCCACCTGTATACCTCCCTTGTTGCCTTGTCTTACCCCTGTCTCTCAAAGATAGCACACTCCTTTGGTTCTGGAGTGTTCCCTGTCTTTCATCCTTTCCTCAAAGCAGAATTGGATTGTGAGTTCTGCTCTCACCCCGTGTTGGCTTCTGTTGGGGAGCCCTTACGCTGCACCCCTCCCCTAATGCCCTCCTATTGCTCAAAGGTTGTGTCCTCCCTGTGTTCCCCCTCCCCTTTAAAAGTAGCCCCTTCAGGGTCAGATTTGTCACTTGCTCTGCCCTCCTTCGGGATTACATCTTTGGAGATTCAGACAAGTGTCCTTCTCTTATTGCTGTGCCTCTGCTGTGCTCCCCACGCCGCAGCGATCACCGCCACCCGCGGCAGTCTCGGCACAGACTCGGGGTGGCCACTCGCGTGTCTGCCCTGCGGCCACCAGCGGGACAGCCAGCCGGCCAGCCTCCGTCCCGTGGCCAAAGAGAGCCAGACTCAGTGAGCCTGGCTGGCGTGTAGTTATGTGGGTCTCTTGGTTCTCTTTTTAAAAAGGGGGGTTTATGCTTCTTCCTTTCCCGTTGGTGATATCCTCACCAGACTGTCACTACTTCACAAATATTATGATGGTGGCTTAGTCTCTTCTTCTGGCAGTTCCATCAGGATTCATGAATTCTTCTTATCAAGTGCCACGGACTTTTGCACCTTCAGATCTCTTAAGTAAGCTTTTGAATCAGAGCTGCTCTCTTCATTTGCCCAGTCCGACCTTTGTTTCTGCAGCTTGCTGTGGCTAGATGTGAGGACCAGGCACATCTCAGACATTCTGACTGTTGTGAAATAAAACCTGTGATTGGAAGAAAGATCCTGTGAAGGTGGGACAGCCCTGTTCTAAGCCAGCTTTTCTTTCCACCTAGAGACGCCCATCTGGACTCACCTTCTAGAGAGAGATATGGATGCTCATGGGTGAACAAACTGGCACAAAAATTTTAGTTTGCATAAGAAGCATAAAAGACGCTAACTCTAAAAATTTGATCCTGCCTGCAGCCCTTTTTCCTCTTTTTCTTTTTGTCTAGCTATCCCAGATCCATACTATCTGTGCAGCAGTATCAATGTGGAACTACAGATTGGTAAACTTCTTTCTTCTCTTTCTCTCTTGGATGTCTTTCTTTCTCTCCTACCTTGCTTTGTCTGGGCAAAGTGCACCTATCATATTTGACCTCTTACTCTGTATTGGAGTTTTTTGCAGCAATTGGAATGTAAGGGTTGTTAACCAGCACGTTTGAGACTAAATAGAGGACTACTTGCCAGAGTAAAGATGACTATATAATAAAAGTGTAAGAGTTCTCTATCACCTAGACTGGTGTCTTTGAACAACCGGATGAGATTTTATTATCAACATCACCTTCCTTACCTGGGTCCTTTTAAACATCACCTTACTTTCATGGATCATGCCACAGAGTACTTGCCAGTACTGAGGAAAAATACTCTTTGAGTACGGCAGTCTTGTCCAAATCCTGGAAAACCGGGTCTCCCATTTTCCTCTGGAGAGGAAAGAAGACCATTTGCCCTGCTCTTCCTTTTATCATGGATATATCTGTAGAAGGTTTTCTTGTTGCCTTTGATGTCTGTGGCCATATTTAACTAATCCCGGGGTCCTACCTATCCTTGCTTCCACCCTCTGTGTCCTTCTTTTTTGCACTTGAGATCTTCCAGGACCTTGTTCATCTATCCAGGCCTCCCAGAGTTTTTGCCTGTCTTTCTGTTTTCAGGATTCATTACTCTTGAGCTTGGAGGAGGTAGTCCTTGAATATTACCTGCCTTTCTTATGCCTCTCCTCTTTCTAGGAGAAGAGAATTATCCCATGGTAGCCTACCAAGCAGATCCCTGAAGAGGCCAACATCTGATTTCCTGAGTGTCCCGGATTGAGAAGCAAGATGTGTTAGATTTCCCTTGCTTCTGAATGGACAGGTGTTTCTTAAACGTGGGAAAAGCCATATATGGGGTTTGTGGCATGGTCTGGAAGTGGGCAAAGGTCTTCTGACCTTGGTGCCTCCAGGCCACAACCTCTAGTGGAGAGACAGGCTGGCAGCAGTGACTAGAGGAGCAGAGTGGGGCAAAATGGAGCAGAGCAGTGGTGGCAGTGCAAGGCATGCTGCTGTGGCTGTGGTTGTCTTGCAGCTCTTGGGAAAGGTTGGGAGTGTCTGTGCTGCTGTGGGCAGAGGGGGAGGGAGCCGGGCTTCTCCACAGGCTCGGGCACAGGTGAGTGTCCAGTGGGAAGGCAAGTTCTGCCACGGGAACTAAGGCCAACATGTGGGAGTGAAGACTTGTGCAGTTTGGATCTGCGTGAGCCACTGTGGAGGCCTGTGGGCCTGCTGGAGGACTTCTTGGGGCTATGCCCTGGAAGAATGTCCTCTAGACTTTAACCTTTAACCTTTCCCATGGACTCCGGTTTTTCATTTCAATGTACATTGTTACATTATTATAGTGATATATAGTGATCATATAGTGATTGTTGAAAATCATTTACTGTGCGATGTTTGGTGGCAATTGGTGGTATATATGATGGTCATTTCAGTTGAAATTTTAGTTGCACAATGTTTAGCAGACTTCCTTTCCCAGTTTTCGTTTTCACCGTCGCGTGCCCCTGAACCCACTATTCCTGAGAAAGACAGGACTGGAGATGGAACCTGCTCAAGAGCACAGGCCAGCCACCAGCCATCTGCCATCTGCCCTCCTTTTCCGTGCCCATGCCAGGAGGGCACTGGCCATGCCTCCCCGGATTCTACCCTAACCCACCTTGTGACAGCCCTCAACCCTGCTCCTGCTTTCCTGTTGTATTAGCAGTCCCCGATTTTTGTTGTAATTCACGTTTCAGAGATTCCCGATACAGGCCACCCTCAGAAGCCAGTCACCCCAGTTCTTTTAATTATTTAGGCAGGAGAGTCGGCACCCTCCAGACAGCCGGAGGAGCGACTCTGGTGCCCCACAGGAGACCCGTGCCTGGCCACACCATAAGGTCCTCACAGGCTGGTCCCCCCTAAAGCCTTTTCTTTTGGCTTTTGTGTTTGGGGAAGGGCACCGGGGGCAGGTGCCATCGCCAGTCCTTTTGATTTTCTCTTCTCTTTTGATCTATGGGTAAGTGAGGGGGAATGAATTGGCAGAGAGATGCCTGGGACTCGGGCCCTTAGAAGTGAGGGGAAATGAAAATTGCATTTACTTCTTGTTTAGTTATTCTCTGCAGTATGAACTCACCTGTTTATTTTAGTTCTCAAGTTTAGTTCAAGTCTATGAAGTATTGTGTTGTTTTTAGTTAAGACAAGGTTATTATTTTGACTATGATTGTTATACCTTTCATTTTCAATAAATCCAAAAAGGGGGAGTTGTGGGAGCTTGTCCTGGAGGGGATGGGCCATGAAGTGGCCACACATCAGACAATCAATGAGCAACAGGAAGCCTCGGGAGAAGAAAAACCACAATGGATGACACCCAGGGAACTTCTGGTGAGTTTATCATAGAGAGTAAAGGACTCTGGGACTGACTGGGAGTGGCCATGCAGATCAACAGCCGTTGATTGGCCAGATGGTTTCTGGAACTTTCTAGAACACGCTGGTTCCAGGCCTTCCCCAGCACTGCTCAGCTGCAGCTCTGCAGCTCTTTGGCTTTGAACCAGCGTGTTTAACTGGCTTCTCAGGTTCTGGGGCTGGCTTCATCCCAGCATTCAATTCCTGCTCTGCCCTGAGGCTGGCTATTATTTCAGGCTCCAAGGCAATTGGCAACTGATTCAGCTCCTTTTCTAGCTGCTTGGCAACACAGAGCTCTCTGAGTCAAACCTCCATGCATATGGATACTGGGCATGGTCCTGTACTGGGATTTTCAAAGTTTCTTCTACCAAAATTCATCTTTTCTCCACCAGTAACTGTGGATAGTGCTAGTTTTTCTCAGTCTCCGTCTCTCTTCAGGGCTGGACAAGCTTTCTATAGAAGCTTTTAGCAGGTCTGTCAGTAGAGAGCAGTTGACATCATTTTCTGCATGAGAGTCTATTACTTTTCTGCCAGAAGATAGCAGCCTTGACTGAAAATTTATTTCTCCTTTATTATGTCATGAGCAGTTACTGCTGGATCAAATGCCCATGTCACCTCAAGAATACCCTGCTCATTGCGCCAGTTAAAATGTAAGGCCCCTAAAACGTTGCTCAGTGAGACACTTTAAAAGGACTTCAACTTGTTCACGAACTCTGATGTAGAAAAGCAGGAGAATTACTGACAAGATGTTCTCAAAAGAGGTCGGAACAACACAAAAATCTTCCCTGGCAACTTGTGAAAATCAGAGAACTTTGGCAAAACATTTAGAGCAGGAATCAATCAACATAAAGCATTCCATCAAGCATTAACTTAGCGTATTCAACTTAACAAATTCCAAGCCTGTTAGATTTTAAGTTACTGAAAAATCTGCTAGAATGAAATTGGAAGAACAAAGAGGAAGAGAGAATGAGAGAAAATATATAGAAAAGAACCAACACATCTGCCATTCCTGGTTCCAATGGTGTTCAGCTAATAGAATTCTAAGAGGAGGTAGGGCAAAGACATGTGGTTGCCACATAGCCTGAGTTAAAATCCCTTCGGCTTTCCTGGGGCCTTCCCCCACATGGGGCTGCCACTCACGTGGCCGTTTAGGAGCTGGGTTAGGGGTTCCAGACACAGGGGTGGGGCATTGCCTCCGCTGTGCCAGGGATCAGCGGTCACTGCTGGGCTGGGATACAGGCCTGGGAGTGTGGGGTGTACAGAGCAAAGCATCACCTCTCCACAGCGAGGCTTGATCTGCCCCTTTCCCCACATAAGCACCTGAAATGTTTGGAGCCAGCAATCTCTAGCCTCTCACAACAAGGTTTCTGGGCTCCTGTGCTTCTTGGCTCTCCAGACTCCAAAGACTTGTGGCTGGATATTAAGAAACCTGCACTTTTATTGCTTCCAAAAGAGGCAGCATGAGGGTTTCTTTTTCTTTCTAAGACCTTCCCTTCTTTCTATGTCCTCAGCCTGAGATAGTCCTTGTAACGCCTCTCCTCTCTCCCCTACTCCACAACAATGGAGGGGGACAACGGAAAAACCCAATCTATGAGAGGCCAGAAATGTTAGAAATGTTGCAATGTAGTAAGGGAAAAAAAAAAAAAAGCAGCACTATACAATAAATATAAAATTGTACAAAAGAGATAATGCCATAACTGACAAAGGTGAAGTGTCACATGGGGCCCCCGGAACAAGGAGAAGATGGTGAGGGCTTAAAGAATGATTCTGATGGTAGATGGGCGCTGCTGGTGCTGCCTGGAGCAGCTGTGGGCCTGCAGTGGCAGTTTCCTGCTCCCTCTCTGCAGCACTGGTGGTGGCAGGGGCGATGGTGATGGGTGTCTCTCCCTGCAGAGCTCTGTTTGGCACTGCCGCTACCATCAGTCTGCCACGCTGGGCGTGCGCCTGGGAATCGGATCTGCCGCTCCACTGCCTCTTCCTACCACCCTGCTGGGCTCCACTGGGCTTGGCTGGACTCCCTTTTGGCTTGGCTGAACTCACTTGGTATCAGTGTCACCAATCTGGGCTGCACTGTTCTGCTGGAGCGGAAAAACAGTCCCACGTGCCACCCTGGCCTTGATGGTTTCAGTTGTGTGTCAGAGCTGTCACTTCCGTGCCACTCATCTCAACCCCGTGGCCTAAAAAATACTGTGGAAGGACAGAACTGGCAGGGAAATGGTGGTGGTGCTTTGGTCCCAGGGCCTCTCTGCTAGAGGGAGCCAGAAAGAAAGATCCCTCTTGCATTTGTGGTCATGGCATTTCCCTGCTGAAATCACACCCATGGCTGTGATGTAAAATGAATAAACAGTGCTGAAAGATCCATGACCTGGTCTCTGTAGCTAGGAGAAACCTCTAAATGCAATTGAAGTAGTGCTTCTCCTTGTTTGCTGCTTTCCTGAACTGAGAAAGGTCCAACTTGAAGAAGCCTTCTGGTTTTTGCTCAGAAACATTAGTGGCCAAAGAGCACTGATGTGGTTCCTCACATCCCGCTCCCTTCTCAGTGCTCAACTTCTCTGGGTGGGCTATATGGGATTAGTGTGTTCTTGGAGTTACTCTTAGATGCCTTGAGCAGTAGCTTATGGACTAGGAGGGCTTTTTGTCTTGCTTTGTAGCAGAGGAGAGCTTTGCAGGCTTTTTTTGGCCTGAGCTGTAGGGAAGATCTGGTTCCCTGCACTCTGTGAGTTCACAAACCAGCCCAGGGTGGCTGCTGTTGTGATGTCAGGGGCCGCATCCCAGCGTTGCCAAGGCAAAGTTGCTGTGCCCAGGCCCGGCAGGGCTCAGTGAGCAGAGCAGCTCTGTGGCACGCTGACTGCAGGCGGAACCTGCTGATCGCCGAGGTCTCTGCCAGCAGGACTCGCAGGATTTTTGGTTTTTCCCCGCAGGCGTTGTCTGGTGCAGACTTGGGCAGCGCTGCTCAGGCCATGGAGAGAGTGTGTGCTGCAGTTTGCACGGCTTTCTCCGTGGCCTATTCTGGGTACTTTTTCACCCAGCTGGCACGTAAGTGGACGGTTTTGTGCAGTGTGGCATATGGACACCAAAATGCCACCAAGAGGCCTTGAGTTGGGTAAAGCTGCTGTCAGCAGCTGCAGCTAAGAAAGTGGTGTCTCTAGCCAGAGGGGCCTGGGCAGCATTTGTAATGTAGCCTGCAGGGGCTCCGCTCCTCCCGTGGCATAGCCTGTGCCCATGGGGTCTGGAATCTCCTCAGTTTGCTGGCTCAAGCCAGACAACTTCCAAGATAGGAGGACTGGGAGAGCTTGGCAGGAGTCCTTGGAAAAGCTGTGCACTGCTCTCCAGCACTGAGGGAAAGTCCCTCAGTTCAAGTCTTCTTGTCTGCATTCCCTCATCCCAGCATGTGCCTGTGGAACTTGACACTTCCTGAGTGCTAAAAGAGCCATTCCTTCTCGGATGAAATCACAGGATCAGCTTGGAAAAGGCCTCTGAGATGGACATTTCAGAGCAGTTCTTGTACGCTCCTGAACCCAGGAGCTGTTCCTGCGCTGTGTCACCACAGAACTGCCACCATGGCTAAAGGGGACTTGGGTGAAGCTTTGTTGGGGAAGGGTTTTCAGTAAGCTCATGGCAATTGCTGCATGCAATCCCTTCAGAAAACTGAAGTCCAGGGAAGAGAGGAGCTGTAGCTCCTGCTGGGTGTGGTGGGGCAGAAGCTGGAATGCCTGTTGCAGAACCACTGGGACTTTCTCAGTCTCGAGTTTCTATGGGTTGAGAGGCCAAAGAGGACAAAGGGTAGACACGAGGCAGTAGTTTGTGCTGTTGCCTTGCTGTGTGACACAAGGGTTGCTCCTGGAGTGATGGAGTGAAAGCAGAATGCTCTGTCTTTGGTTGCTGACTATTTGGTGGGCTTGCCCAGCACAGGCAGTTTCCTTACAGCATCTGCTTCTTTTTCCCTTTTGTCTTGCAGGTCACATCACCCGTGCCTGGAGAGAATCCGCTCCTTGGGTGAGTGGGAAAGGAACCTTTGACGTTGGTAGCATTTGACAATTGTGGAGCAAGCTGTGAGTTGGGCTTGGTGCAGTCCAGTGCCAGCCTGGTTGGATGAATGAAAGAACAGTCCAGGCTCTTTGCAGCAGCAGCAGCAGCAGCAGCAGCAGCAGCAGCAGCAGCAGCAGCAGCAGCAGCAGAATCTGCAGGAGGAGTTGGATCCCAGGCTGTTTCTCCAGTTCCTTTTCAGAGCTTTTAAGCAGCTGAAAGTGGGGTTGCTTGGTCCTTGAAGCCATGATGGAAGTTCTCCTGTACAAGAGAGTGCAGTCCCATCTAACTGTCCCATTTTCCTTGAGTTTGAACAATTAGAATGCCATTTCTCTGCAGATGATTTCTCCTTAGTGCATCTGGCTCCAGAGCTGAATAGAGAGGTTCCCTGTTCCTGAGACTGCTGTCTATCTGCAGAGCCCAAAACAGACCTCTGAGCCTCCTCTGGATGCATGTCTTCCTGAAGAAGAGACCAAAGGGGAGGAAGATTCCCACCAAAGTGCACCTGCTGCCACTGCAGGGCCTGAGCATCCAGCATCAGTAAGTGGCAGCTCTGTCTAGTCCTGTGGCTGGAGCAAAGCAGAGCTGCAAGTTTCTGAGCAGACAGCACCTGCCCTGCCTGGCTGAAGATGCTGAGGACTGGAATCTTTCCAGCTCTCCCAGAGCACTTCCCCCAGCCTGTGAGGCCGGGAGAAGGGGTGTGGAACTTGGACGTTTAGGCATCACTTCCCTACTGTTCTGACAGGGTCTTGGAATTTGTCTCAGCAAGAGACAAGGGGTAGCAATAGGATGTCTTTGGATGCTCCTGGGGTACAAGAGAGGCCCTCTGTGCCCAGGGGCTGTGCAGGCTCCTTGTCCCCAGTGAAGAGAGCAGTGCAAAGGTACAGTTCACAGCCTTGCAGGATATGAGGAGATACTGTCCCCAGGAGGGACCTGGCCCTCCCCACAGAACAGCCAAAGTCAGCAGCTAAAGGAACAGCTGAGATGCAGTGGGGCCTGTAGCTGAAGAGACGTAAGGCTCTGAATGACAGGTTCTTTCCTGACCCTCCTGCTGCTGTCTGTGCACAGAGCACAAGGGCAGCGCCAGCACCTGCTCCGGCTGCCTCTGCACCCGAGGAACAGGCTGAAGAGGAGGAAGGTGCCAATGAACCTGTACCTGCTGTCAGCCCATTGCCTGAGCAGCCAGCATCAGTAAGTGCCTGTTTGGGTTAGCAGTGTCTTTGGTGACATTCTGTCCCTCATGTAAAAGCAGGGTTTGGGTTCGGGGCCTTGAGCTGGAGAAGTGGGCTGCAAAAGCTGAGAGGTGAAGAGCCCTGGATGTGGCCAGCAGCATCTTCCTCAGGGCTTGCATTTGAAATGAGATCGGAGGGGCATCTCTACCAGGCACATTTGTGACCCAAATTAATTTCTTGTCCCAGAGCTCCAGCTCCTCTGTCGTGGCACCTGCACGAGCTGCAGCTGAAGAAGCCTCCAGTGCCCAAGCTGGAAACTCAAGCAGGAGCAGCTCGTGCACCTGGAGCACGACTAGTTCCTCTGGCAGCATGGAGCTGCTGGGAGAGAGGACAGAGGATAAGTGCCTGGCCATGCTGAGTACGTCCTTTGTGACCCTTGTGTGCCGCAGCAGTGCCTGGTGTGTGTGTGCGTGTGTCAGCAAGAGCTGTCCCAGCTCCTGTTCCTCCTCAGCTGAGTGCCAGCTCCTGAGGCCTCCCCACAGGAGCTGTTGCTGTGCTCTGAGGTGGGGAGGGATCGCTGGGCTGCTGCTCCTGCCTCGGAGGGCAGCTGGGCCTGGTTTGGCCTTGCCTGAGCTTCCCTCTAGGCAAAAGGCAGAGCAGAGATTGTTTCTGGCTGAGCAGGAGGCTGTGACCGAGCAAATGAGGAGGCCTCCAGGAGCTCCTGTGGGGCCCAGCTCCTGTGGGGCACGGCCATGGTCATCTTCAGAGCTCAGCCTGTCCTAAAAGCTGAGGGACCTCATTCCTAAGGCCCATCACAGTAGGGTAGAACATCAGCTGCTGCTCTTGAGCGGCAGAAGGGCCTTGTTTAGGCAAAGTCCTGCTTCAAGCTGGAGTTCTTAGCTCTGCTGGAGGCACTTTGCAATATTCTTCCTGTTCTGGAAAGGGCAGCTGTTGATAAAAATGGATTCCCAAACCCAAGATGCCTTGCATGTTTGCAAGGATTAAATCTTTTGTTGAATGTCCCAGAGTGTTCATTGCCCGAACAGAAAGGTTGTGTTTGTCCTGCTGCCTGCCTTAATGTCTGTAGGCAACAATCACTTCTCTTGCTTACACTTTTCTGATCCCTGTCTCCTCTGACTGTTTCTTGTTGTTCTTAGATTTTAGTTTAGACTTCTAGTTTTGGACAGGCCATCTGTGCTGCAGGGCTGCTTGTCCTGCTGCTGTTGTTTTTTAGGTGGTGGCGGTGTGGTGGTGTTGTTGTTTCCTGAGGGAGTGAGTTAAAAGGGCGCAGTGTCCCAGAGAGTGGGGCTGCCTTTCTGATCTGCTGCACGGTGGGATCTCTTTTGAAGGGAGCATCTTTCCTTGGGATTTTTACAGAGATGCTGGTGAGCGAGGGAGATCCTGAGGCTAAATACACAGAACTGGAAACAATTGGCAGAGGGTGAGTGCAGCCACAGTTCCTTCCATTTACTGTTTGTCCCTGGACTTTTTTCCTCTTGTACTGCGGAGTCCTGCACTTGCAGGGACTAAAGGACTTCTTCTTTCTCTGTGGCTGTTTTGTTTCTAGGGGTTTTGGCACGGTGTGCATGGCAGTGGAGACTGCCACAGGAGAAGAGGTAAGCGTCAAGCAGCGCCACAGCTTCTGCAGAACTGTTTTAGGACAGCATTTGATCTGCCATGTCTGGAAGAGTTTGCTTTGTTGCTGTGAAACGGAGAATGCCAGTGGAATGATCAAGCCCCTAGAGGTTGTCCAGCAGTTTTGCTCCATGTTTTCTGGCAGAAATTGACTTTCTGCTTGCAAGAGGAGTGTGAATGAAAATGGGGATGATCAAGTAAAGCCATGGGGGAAGTCTGTGGGAATGGTGAGTGTTGTTAGAGCTTTGAGGTGAACAGCATAGACCATGTTTCTGCCATGTTTCCAAGGCAAAGTCTATCTGGCTCTTTGTCCTGGGAGGTGCCCAAGCAAGCGGTCTGATGTCCAGCCACAAGGCAGCTTGGCCCAGCCCAGCTCTGTCACCCCATCATCACTGTCTCTGTGTTCCCCTGGTGGTTCTATGCCACCAACTTTGGTTCATGTTTTCCATGTTGTTTTAGGTGGCCATAAAGAAAATTAGTCTCCTGGAAGAGAGCAACAGCGAGGTGTGCCTGAATGAAATCCAGATCATGCGTCGCAATAAGAATGCCAATCTTGTGACCTTTGTAGACAGGTGAGTGGTTCTGCTGTTCTGCCATGAAAGGTCATTCACATCCTGCAAGCCAGAAGTTCAACCACTCCTTTGGTGGCTGGCAGAGGATGGAGCTGTTAATTCCTGCTTCTGGGCTGATCTACAGCGTCCTGGGAGGAGATTGCATTGGGGCTGCGTTCATCTTTGCTGGCATAACTAGTTTGAAGTGTGCTTTCAAAGACCGGCCTTGGCCCTGTCTCACTGAGCCAACAGCCTCAAAGTTCCTGTCCTCTCTCCACATGGTTTCATTTGTTTTGGCATTTGATTTTTTCCCACGGGTCTCCAGTGATGACAAAGCGCTGTAGATTGTATTTCCCTTGGCCTGTTGCATTGGTGTGGATACCAAGCAGCCTTTAGACTGCACAGAGTTCAAGCCCTGTAGAGCATTGTGAATGACTATTCCTCCTGTCTTCCTCTGAGAGAGACACAGGAGCAAGAATCCATCAGGTCATGTAAGTGCACACCTTCATCTCCAGGCTGTTGTTTCCTCCTTTCAGCTACCTGGTGGACGAGGAACTCTGGCTGGTGATGGAATACATGGACGGAGGTTCTTTACACGATGTCATTAGGGAGACTCATATGGCAGAAGGAGAGATAGCAGCTGTCTCTCGGGAGGTAAGGGATGGCGCTTGTGCTTCCCATGGCTTGGTCGGGACGGCCCTTCCAAATGGGTGATAAGGAGAGATTTCCCCTTCCAAGCTTCATTTCTGCCTTTCTCTTATGCCTGGCAGTAGCAAGAGCAGATGAAGTGCCTGCCAATGTGCCTGCCCTTCTTCTAGTGTGTTTGTGTTTGCCTCTCTAAAGCCTTGCCTGGAGCCTGTGTGTGCTGCATTCCTTCCCCACAAGAGCAAAGTGGCTGGTGGCACCATGTTGAGCAAGTGGCAAAGACAAAGAGATCCTCACAGGAATCTCACAGAGCTCAGCCTCAAAGGAGAACCTTGCACCCCAAGTGGTGTTTGTGAAAGCAGACACTGTTGTCTGGCTGCAGAAAGTACAGGCACTGCAGCAGTGCACCTTGAGTCTGTGTTTGCAGGGCACTGGCCAGAGCAACAATTGCCCTTTCCCTTTCAAAAGCAAACAGCCACGCCCTTAGAAAAGCTCTGCTGTCCTCGTGTTGGAGCAGCCATCTCTGCTGCCTTTGCCAGCAGCCTGGCCTGCCGTGGCTCCGCATCCCCCAGGAAGTCAGTCTTGCAGGTGTGCCACTGCCCTGCTTGTGGGACGCAATCCACTCAGGCTCGTGTTTCTTTTTCCTCTCTCAGTGCCTGCAAGGCCTGGATTTCCTTCACTGCAAGCAAGTGATCCACCGAGACATCAAAAGCCACAACATTCTCCTGGGCTTGGACGGCTCTGTCAAGTTGGGTGGGTGTTGCTGGCCAGGCTCAGCCGTGGTGGGCTGCGGTGTGGGGCTGCCTTTGGGTGCTGCCGCTTCCCTGGTGCCTGTGGCAGTGCAGGCTGCCCTGCTGCGAGCGCAGAGCACAGCCACAAGGTGCAGGGAGCTGTAGCTGGGCAGAAGGGGTCAGGAGTGCCTTTGCCTTGTGTGTGTCCCTTCCCCAGCAAGGCAGCAGCAGTCTAATAGCTTCAGGGGACTAAAAGCCACTGCCTGAAGTCGGGGGCTTTTGCAAAGTGGCCAATTGCGTATTTCCTCAGCTGCAGGCCCGAGGAATGGCAGCATGCCCCTGGTACAGCTGGATTCCACACTGCCTTCTTAGACATTGATTCAGTGGGGAATGCTTTTCTTTGCTTTCCTTTTTCACGCTGGTTTGATCTGAGTGTTTTTTCTCCTCAGCTGATTTTGGCCTTGCTGCTCAGCTCACCACTGAGCAGAGCAAACGGAGATCAGCTGTTGGGACTACTCACTGGATGGCGCCAGAAATTTTCACAAGGGAGCCCTACGGCCCCAAAGTGGACATCTGGTCCTTTGGCATTGTGGGGATCGAGATGGTGGAAGGAGCACCTCCTTACCTGATGAACACCTCTCGCACGGTACGCTGCAACTACCCTCAGATGCTCCTGTCACTCTGACTAAATCTACTCCCATTCTGCTGCCTGGGACGCTTGCTAACACCTGACAATGATAGGTGCCAGGTTGCATAGTCTCTTATGCTTCTTGCCCAGATTATCCCCTTGGCATTTCATCATGAATAGCACAAGAAAATCACAATGCTTTTTCCTTGATGGAAGCTTTGTCTAAGAGAGCAGTGAGCAGCTTTACCTAAGGGAGCAGTGAGCTGCAATTTATGGGAGGAATCCTTGGAAATAGTAAAGTTAGATTAAAGTCTGTCTTCCACCTTGCCTGTAGAGCTGGTGTCAGTGCTGAGAGAAGCAAAGTGTGCTGCTGCTGATGGAGTTGCTCCTAATTCCATCAGCCAATGAAATCAGGGGTCAAGGCAAGAGCCTTTGCATGTTGGACTGGCTCCGGCTGCCTCTGGCTTTGGGTTCTTTTAGTAGGGGTAGGAAAGGTATCTCCCTCCCTCTGGCAGGGAGTAAAGAGCCACTGGGGAGTGGAGCTTGTCCAGTGGGGTCTGTGTGAGCAGTTTGGGGTGTGAAGGAGACAGGTGGAGCGTGGCATTTCCTTCTTCTCCAGGTTCAGCAGCTGATAAGCACCAGGGGCACCCCGAAGCTGCAGAAGCCCAGGCAACAGTCGGCTTGGCTGCGAGACTTTCTGTGCTGCTGCCTGGAGACAGACGAGGACAGGCGCTGGTCTGCCCAGGATCTTCTGCAGGTAAAAGGCAAAGCGGCTGCCGGGTGCGCCGGCCGCCCGCTGCCAGGGGCTCCTCGTCTGCTCAAGTCCAAGGCGGCAGATGGGCCCTGCTCCTGAGAATCTCCAGTCTGGGGGCTTTTCAAAGGAAAACAGAGGAGAATCCTGGCCTGGCATGGGTTGGAAGGAGCCTTTCCAGGTCGCCTAGACCAAATCTCCCTCAGCTGAAGCCATCTGGGTTAATGGATTTGTGGGATTGGGAGCCATGTTTGGCTCATGTAGCATGGTCCTGGATGTGGAGACAGAGGTGCACAGAATGCCGTCCTTTGTGTATCTTTCTGCTTGCCAGAGAAAGCCAGTTTCAGCCTGTGAGGTCAGTAGAAATTAATGTCTTCTTTTTCTCTTTGGGCAGCATCCGTTTGTAACCTCAGCCAAGCCGACCTCCAGCCTGACGCCTCTGATCATGGCAACGCAGCAGTTTATGGCCGACAGGAGATACTAGCCCTGCAGGAGGCCATTGGTGTTTTTTGTAGTTTCTAGTTTCTAGTTGATAGCTCGTAGTTTCTAGTTTGTTTAGACTGATAGTGTAAATAAATACGATAATACAGAAAACCTTCACTGTGCTGGAAGCCTCCCTTTGTTCTCACGCTGTGCATAAGCTCTAAATTTGCTTCTGAATGGTCAGGTGTTTCTTAAATGTGGGAAAAGCCATATATGGGGTTTGTGGCACTGTCTGGAAGTGGGCAAAGGTCTTCTGACCTTGGTGCCTCCAGGCCAAAACCTCTAGTGGAGAGACAGGCTGGCAGCAGTGACTAGAGGAGCAGAGTGGGGCAAAATGAGGCAGAGCAGTGGTGGCAGTGCAGGGCATGCTGCTGTGGCTGTGGTTGTGTTGCAGCTCTTGGGAAAGGTTGGGAGTGTCTGTGCTGCTGTGGGCAGAGGGGGAGGGAGCCGGGCTTCTCCACAGGCTCGGGCACAGGTGAGCGTCCAGTGGGAAGGCAAGTTCTGCCACGGGAACTAAGGCCAACATGTGGGAGTGAAGACTTGTGCAGTTTGGATCTGCGTGAGCCACTGTGGAGGCCTGTGGGCCTGCTGGAGGACTTCTTGGGGCTATGCCCTGGAAGAATGTCCTTTAGATTTTAACCTTTCCCTTATCTTGTCCCCTAGACTTTAACCTTTCCCATGGCCTCCGGGTTTTTGTTTCAATATACATTTGATACATTATTAGTATATAATATATAGATATAGTATAGATATCTATATATATAGATATGTAGTCATCATATAGTGATGATTCAAAATCATTTATTGTGCGATGTTTTGTGGCAATTGACAGTATATTTGATGATCATTTACATTTAAATTTTAGTTGCACAATATTTAACAGACTTCCTTTTCCAGTTTTCGTATTCATCTGCCACGTCCCTGTACCCACTATCTTGAGGAGGACAGGACTGGAGATGGAACCTGCTCAAGAGCACAGGCCAACCACCAGCCATCTGCCATCTGCCCTTCTTTTCCGTGCCCTTGCCAGGAGGGCACTGGCTATGCCTCCCCTGCCTCCCCAGATTCTACCCTAACCCACTTTGTGACAGCCCTGCTCCTGCTTTCCTGTTGTATTATCAGTACCTTTTATGAACAAGTTCATTAGTTAAGTGTTATAACAAGGTAAAAGAATTTAAAGTTAAAAGTGTTAATTAAGACTGTTATTACGTGTTAAATCCCCGTTGATGTTTCCCTTATCTCTCCCTATGTTGTGCCCCCTTTTCTGTATTTGTCATCCATGTTGCGACCACCGGGTAACACCTCCACTGCTCCCCAAAATGGTGACCGGAGTACCCCCAAGAATATGCAGATCAAGGACTGTGACCAGAAACTCAGAAACAAACCCCTAAAGGAAACAAGCCAACTTAAGACCTGAACAACAAACGGACTTTAGCCATCGGGGAGAAGTCCTCCTACCTTACCAGTGCTGCAGAATCAACTCCGGAGCATCGTCCTATCCTAAATGGAACCAACTGAGAGCAAAAACGCTAGCCGACGAGCCCCAAAAGCGTCTTCCCAGGCACGCCCGCGAGGACGGAAGCCCCAGTTCTGCTGCACAGAAAAACTGATTACCTCCTCCTCTGCCTCGCCGAAGGGAGCAGCGGCGGTGTGTGCGATCCCCTGAGCACCTACCCGGAGCTGGTCACTTTAAGAAAGGCGTTAAAAAGGAGCTGGTCTCCTTGCCCTTTCTTAACTACTTGGTGCATTGGCCAGGAAGCCACACCTGAAGAGGACTCCAGGACTGGGACGGCCGCTCACCCTGGACCTCCAGGATCGCTGGCTATCCGGACGGAGGAGAGGACCAGCCTGGGCACGACGACGCAGAGGAGCGCCGGAGGATGAGAATCCCGGTGGCGGGCGAAGGAGGCGTGCGAGTGGTGTGTGAGTGAGATGAGGGCCGGCAGCCCGGACTCTCGAGGCGTAGTACCGTGGTTTCGGACTCCCGAGAGGGGGCCGGCCGGGAAAGGGGAAAGGGGGGAAGCGAAAGAGACTGGTGAGAAAGAGGCGTCTCCTGGGGTTAATAAGGGCCCCCCCCGGGCGCGCAGGGGATAGCCAGGTGTGAGTGGCATGCAGCAGGGCAAGGTCTCCCTAGCGGTCTGGGTAGGTCCGGGCGTGGGGAATACCCAGACAGTGTGTGAGTCCCATGCATTCACTGGGTGCCCCCAGGCACTGCTGGCACCGAGCGCTCACGAGGGCCGTCACTTCCCAGGGCCAGGACAGACGTGCTGTTAGGTGGTGTGCTGCCGCGGTCTCAGGGAGGGGACCGTAAACCCACAGCCGAGAGCACTGGGGTGGGGAGTCGGAAGGGCAAGGCCAGGCACCACACATTCCGCACACATCCCTTTCGCCTAGGCTATTCCGCTGGGGAGGGGTAGCCAAGCCGGACCGGTGGACGGCAAAGGGGTTGGGCCCCGCCTGGGTTGATCTCATTTTTTTGGGAAAGGATACCCCTGGGTAACCCTACGGAGTCTCCTGGACCCTTCCTACCTCCGTTCAAAAAATTTAGGAAGGAACGGTATTAGAACAGGGCAGTTTAGCCCGGGGCAGCGGACTAAAGGTGTCCGGCCTGGTGGGAGGCTAGACTAGGGGAGGTCCTGGTGCCGGCAGAGAGGCTTCTAATACCGTGTACCCTGGCTGGTGTCGAAAAGTGTGCTCAGGAGTCTCTAGGGTAGAGGCAAGGCACGGGGGTACAGTTAGGGGATCGAATCATTAGGATAGACCCTGGTGTCGGGCTGTCTTAGGGGGGACCTAGGAAGTCGATACCAAAAGTGTGAGTGTGGAAATCTGCCCGGGTGGAGAAAGTGTGTGTGGATCCCGTTTTTTTTTCCTTGGAGTGAAAGGGAGGTGCGAAAGAGGTCTGTGAAGGATTAAGTTACACTGAGGGGGGAAAAGGCTTACGTTGAAGTTAATCAGTTTTAGTTCAGAAAGCGTTTGGTTGGTTGTAGATTTGTGTTGCCCGTCTGTAGCTTTCCTTTCGGGTAGGGGCACATTTAAGGGGATTTAAGTTGTTGATTTAAAATGGGACAGTATGCTAGTAGGAGAGGAAGCCCCCTTGTGGGAAAAAAGAAGATAAAAAGCCTACCCATAAAGAGCCCACTAGGACAGTGTTTGAGTAATTGGGAGTCTCAGGAAGCCACCAAATCCCTAGACCAAGTAAAGATGATTTATTTTTGCACAGAAATTTGGCCAAAGTTAAAATTACAGGGCAAGTGGCCGTGGTATGGAACAAACGACCCATTGATTTGTTCCCAATTACATCATTATTTAAAAACACAAGACACTCCCAACATAGAGCAGATAGAATATGCTGCTTGTTGGTTGAAAGCTGTGAGTAAAGAGAGTGTGAAGATCCATAAACTAAAAAGGAAAGAGGAAGATAAGGAGGAACACGGGGACGTGCAAACCACTCCTAAGACTTGGGATCCCCTGGATCATTTGCCACCTCCTCCTCCTCCAATATACCCAGCCCTGAATCCTAACCCTCTACAGGCTCCCCCAGCAATAATCCCATTACCACCCCCTCCTAGTATTTACCCCAAACCAGTCCCGACTCCCCTGGCCCCTATCCCGACTCCTTCCACAACATCCCTCTCAGCCCCAGTTCCTTTGTCTAGTTTTCCAGCATCCAATTCAGCCCCAAATTCAGCTTCTCCCCCAAACAATCTCTCTCAGCCAACCAAATCTCAGATTCCACCTTCTCCTGGTGTTTCTAACCCTAAACCAGAACCTCCCCCTATCCCTATAGTAACTTTTCCAACTTCCCCTAACTCGGCAACACCCCAAGATTTAGCCTTAGACCCCAATCCCATGAATTTACACTCTTCTCCCTCACCTGCATCCATCCCTTTACCACCTTCTAATTGGGACCGGACTTTCATTATCCCCTCCTGTTAGTGACCACCATGACTCTACAGCCCAGGCATCCCCCCCAACTGATAACAGTATGGAAGGCCCTTGGTGCAATACTAGGTCAAGGACCACAAAACAGGAAAAAATGATGCCACTCAGGGAGGTTCCAATGGGTGGAATGATGGGAGGGGTAGGATTTGTAAATGCTCCACTTACTGCCTCGGAAGTCAGGAATTTTAAGAAAGAGTTGGGGAGCTTGGTGGAGGATCCAGTAGGGATCTCAAACCAGGTGGACCAGTTTCTTGGACCTAACATCTACACCTGGGGGGAGTTAAATTCCATACTGAATATTTTATTCTGCCCTGAAGAAGTGAGGATGATTCGGGCGGCAGGAATACGAATTTGGGAAAGGGAAAACAGGATGGGGCCCCCTGGAGATTTAAAAATGCCCTTGGTAGACCCGGGGTGGGCCCCCAATAGGGAAGAAGGCAGAAGAAATATGAGGGATTACAGGTCCTTAATAATTAGGGGAATAAAGGAGTCGTTTCCCCAAAGCAGTAACACCAAATTAGCCTTCGAGGGGGCCCAGGAAAAAGATGAGACCCCTGCAAATTGGCTGAATAGATTGAGAAGGAATTTTCAGCTATATTCTAACATAGATCCCGACAGCCCAGAAGGACAAGTGCTTTTAAAAGTACAGTTTGTGACAAAGTCTTGGCCAGATATAAGGAGAAAATTGGAGAAAATTGAGGACTGGCAAGAAAAAGGTATTAATGAATTGTTGAAAGAGGCATTAAAAGTTTATCTGAGAAGAGAAGAGGAGAAGGCAAAGACAAAAGTGAGGATAATGGTGGCTGTGGCACGAGAAAGTGCTGGGGCTGATAATAAGCAGTTAGTTCTGCCTCCAGGGACAAGTCAAGGGAAACCCACCCCCTCGGGAGGGCAAAACTGGGAAAAACCAGGACTCAGGAGGGAAGGGGGGAGACCAGGAAGGATAGAAGGGACACCTAATAGTAGGACATGCTATTATTGTGGGGAGGTTGGACATTTTAAGAGGGATTGCAAATAATTATTGATGGATGAAACAATTGCACAAGAGCAGGAGGCCCTGGAACGGGTTTTGAGGGGTGATGATTAGGGGTGTCAGGGGCTCTATATGTTGGGGGACCCAATGAAACATCAAGAGGAGCCCTTAGTAAATTTTAATGTAGGTCCCCAAGAGGAAGAATTTGAGTTTCTCGTGGATACGGGAGCAGATAGATCAAGTATAAATAAATTGCCAAAAAGGGGTAACTATTGGGAGTAAAACTTGTGAGGTGCTTGGGGCAGAAGGGAAACCATTTAGAGCCCCAATTGTGGAAAAGGTAAAGATAGAAGGCAACTCTAAGCAGTGTATGGTGGATATACTTTATCTGCCTAACCTAGAAACCAACCTGCTGGGAGGAGATTTACAGGTGCTGTTGGGAGTGGGGATTTTGCCAGAAAAAGGAAAAATGGTAGTCAAACTCATGAAATTAACCCAAGGAGATCTGAAAGAAATTCACCCTGAGGTGTGGGCGGAGGAAGGAAAATATGGATATTTAGATATACTGCCCATAAAGGTAGAAATGCACAGAGATACTCCTCCCATACGAGTAAAGCAATATCCCATATCAGCAGAAGGAAAGAAAGGACTGGTGCCTGTGATTGAACACCTATTAAAAGAAGGCATTTTGGAGCCATGCATGTCCCCACATAATACCCCTATATTGGCTGTTACGAAGGCTGAGGGAAAATACAGGTTAGTCCAAGATCTAAGGGAAGTAAATAAAAGAACAATCGCACGTCACCCAGTGGTATCTAACCCATATACATTGCTGAATCAGATCCCAAGAGAGCATGCATGGTTTACCATCATAGATTTGAAGGATGCTTTTTGGTCATGCCCTTTGGCCGAGGAATGCAGGGATTGGTTTGCATTCGAGTGGGAATATCCAGACAGAAATCGGAAAATGCAGCTAAGGTGGACACGCTTACCCCAAGGATTTACTGAATCTCCTAACCTGTTTGGGCAAGCATTAGAGGAATTATTAGATCAATTCCAGCATAAGGAAGGGATAAGAATATTGCAGTATGTTGATGATTTATTAATATCAGGGGAACAAGAAAGTGAGGTCAAAACTGTAAGTATACAATTATTAAATTTCCTAGGGAAAAAGGGGCTGAAAGTATCAAGGGACAAAGTGCAATTTGTAGAACCTGAAGTCACATACCTCGGGCATGTGATTGGAGGAGGGTACAAAAAGCTAAGCTCTGAGAGAATAACAGGAATTCTGGCCATCCCAACTCCTAAAACGAAAAGGGATGTGAGGAAGCTCTTGGGACTTTTTGGGTATTGTAAACTGTGGATAGATAATTATTCACAGAGTGTAAAATTTCTGTACAAGAAATTAGTAGACCAGGAACCAATTAAATGGACACATGATATTAGAACAGTCCTCGGCCAATGAGCACAGCAATGGCTCACTGATTCCAGAATCCTGAAATATGAAATTATATTAATAGACACTGAAAACCTAGATCTCAACACCTCTAAATGCCTTAATCCTGCACAGTTCCTTTCTGGGGAACCAGAGGAAAACTTAGAACATGATTGTATTGAGTTAATCAATATGCAAACAAAATTAAGGGAAGACCTTGAAGAAATACCCTTACCTTATGGGAGAGTACTGTTTACAGATGGGTCCTCCAGAGTAATTGCGGGGAGGAGGGTCTCTGGGTATGCAGTAATAGATGGCAAAGATATGGAAGTTGTAGAAAAAGGGAAGCTGTCTCCAAACTGGTCAGCCCAATGTTGTGAAGTGTATGCACTAAAGACGGGACTGAACCTACTAGAGGATGATTATGGCACTATTTACACGGACTTCTAATATGCATTTGGCATAGTACACACATTTGGGAAGATCTGGGAGGAAAGGGGATATTTAAATTCAAAAGGTAAAAGTTTGGTACACACTGAGTTGATAAAATTAGTATTGAAATCTTTGCAGAAACCCACAGAGATAGCAATAGTGCATGTAAAAGGACATCAGAAGGGGAATACCCCAGAGATAAAAGGAAATAAGCTTGCTGACCAAGTAGCTAAAGAGACCGCATTGGAATCAGGGGAACCAATCAAGATCTTCAGGTTAGAAAAGAAAACTAGACAGGAAAAAGATGAAGTAACACCAATATTCAGTGAAAAAGAACGGAAAGCTATAGAAGAACTTGGGTTACACCAGGGGAAGCAGGGGGAGTGGTTAACTCAAGATGGGAGGAAATTTATAAACCAAGCACTGGCTCGAAAAATATTAACTGAAATACATGAGTTGACACATTGGGGAACTCAGGGATTATGTGACCACTTCCGCAGAGAAAATCTCTGTATTGGAATATATGATCTGGCCAAATCAATAACCAAAGGATGTGTAATCTGTCAAAAGATAAATCAGAAAGTGATGAGAAAACTAGAACCTGGAGGGAGAGAATTGGCTCTAAGACCATTTCAAAACATACAGATAGATTTTACTGAAATGCCTCCCGTACAGGGATATAAACATTTATTGGTAATAGTAGACCACCTCACATATTGGATAGAGGCTTTTCCTACTAAGAAGGAAACTGTGGAAGTGGTTGCAAAAATAATTCTAGAGGAAATCCTTGCCCGGTATGGTTTGGTAAACACCATTGACTCTGACAGGGGACCTCATTTTGCTGCTCAGGCATTACACCAGTTCGTCGAGGCTTTGGGAATGAAGTGGAGGCTGCATACTCCATGGCATCCCCAGAGCTCGGGTAGAATTGAAAGAATGAACAAGACCCTTAAAAATGTGTTAACCAAATTGATTGTAGAAACTAAATTAAATTGGCTCAAGTGTTTACCCCTAGCTCTGTTAAGAATCAGAACAAGGCCTAGAGCAGACATAGGAGTGTCCCCCTATGAAATGATGTTTGGGCTCCCCTTTTTACTGTCCCCTTACAGTGGGGGAAATTATGTAGATGGGGAAGAGGCTACTAGAAAATATCTGAAAGCTATTGGAAGGACCCTAGAGAGCCTGAGAAAAAGAGGATACATACCTCAGACTTCTCCTCATGATACCAATGTGCACAACATCCAGCCGGGGGATTGGGTATTAATTAAGTCATGGAACAACACTCCCTTAACACCTAAATTTGAAGGTCCCTTTCAGGTGCTGTTGACTACACACACTGCCGTACGAACCCGAGAGAAGGGTTGGACTCATATCACTAGAGTCAAAGGGCCGGTACCACCTCCCAACCAAGGACCCAGCTCCCCGCACCGTCCGAAAGGCCAGTAAACGGAATCCCACACACCAATCCAGGAGAGTGGATGATAAGTCAGGACCCAGAAAAGTTGAAAATAACCCTCAGGAGAAAAACAGGAACCAAGGACAGTGTTGTATAAGTTATTATTATTTGCTACTAAGAGACTTATTAAGAAAATTGTTGTGAAAGTTAAAAAGTTGTTATAGGTTGTTAAAGAGTTTAAAGAAAAAAAGTTGTAAAGAACTGAAACCCCCCCCATAAAGGAAAGCTTCTTCTACTGAGCCTCCCTAAAGGGTGATAAAATTAAATTAACAGAGAGTGGAGCAGTTAATAGAAGGGGACTCTGTTGAGCTTTAGGGAATCCTCAGAACCAAGAGGCAAGGCCGGGGGGTGTCAGTGAAGGAGAATGGCCCCTACCGGACTCTTGGGAAAATTGGTGCTGCTGATATTAATAGACAACACTCTCAGCGGAGAGAGAGACCCTTGCACCAAGTGTTATCACCCTATCTATGATGGGGATGACTTGAGGTCCCTATTTAGAGTCCACACTAATCTGAACCCGAACTGCTTTAACCACTCTCAATTGATTACCTGCCAGGAGGATGGGGGAATCTATTGGACCACCAGGAATACTGCCTCTTATAGGCAGAGCTACTTGGGGAGTGCCCAGTAGAAGAAACATGGTTCTGTTTTGAGCACGAAGGGGTGAAAGACCTGATAAAAGAAAAACCTGTAATAAAGGAAAAAGAAAATACTGACACCCCCTTAGGAAAAAACTTATTTATAGATTTAGTTGAGAAGATTAGTAAAGAATTGAATTTAACCGACTGCTGGGTTTGTGGGAGTACTCAAACGACTGAAATCTGGCCATGGGAGGGGAGTAGTCTAAGTCCACTGGAAATTTTAAGATGGAAGCAAATGAGGCCATCAAATGAAGTCCTAAAATCTCGGGGGAGGGAAAAATGGGAATTGAAATTAAAGGTACTGGGGGAAGAATGTATACTGAGAGCGGGAAGAAGGTACGGTACTAGAGTGGGAAAAATGGCATGCAAAAGATACTTGATAGTAAAGAACTCAGGAATTAGATGGGTCCCAAAGGAACCCCTTACATACTGGACTGCTGAAAAACGGGGAAAGGGATGCGTATACCATGAAGGGTATAAACTCCACAAATGCACAGAAAAAGAGGTCAACCCCTTCTGGGGAATTAAAGAACTGTCAAAGTTTTGGGAATTCCCAACTGAAACAAGTGAGGGGTTCTGGCAAGCCCCAGAATACTTATTTTGGATTTGTGGGGATACTGCATATACTAAGTTACCTGGGAACTGGGCAGGGAGCTGTACTATTGGAATCATAAAACCGGCCTTCTTCCTCTTACCCAAGGAATCAGGAGCACATCTAGGGGTCCCAGTATATGATGATTTAAGGAAAGAAAAAAGAAAGAAAAGAGACATAATTGACATGAGAGGTTTACAAACATGGAAAAGTAAAATATGGACCCCAGAGGAAATTATTAGAACCCATGGGCCAGCTACATGGGCTCAGGATGGGTCCTGGGGATACCGTACCCCCATTTATATGCTCAATAGGATAATCAGACTCCAAGCAGTACTAGAAACTGTATCAAATCGAACAGCATTGGCAGTTGAACATGTAGGTGACCAATTATCACAAACAAGGGCAGTAATTTATCAGATCAGATTGGCAGTAGACTATTTATTGGCAGATGAAGGAGGAATATGTGGAAAGTTTAATTCATCAGAGTGCTGCTTGGAGATTGATGACAAAAGTGCAGTAATTAAAAATATATCAAAAGAAATTCGTAAATTGACCTATGTTGGAACTCAAGAGTGGACACCTTTAATAAGTGACAACTGGTGGGATGAATTCTGGTCTTTCAAGGGAGCATGGTGGAAAAAGCCTGCATTTATTACAATCTGTGGAATATCAGGACTTCTACTTTTACCCTGTATAATCCCCTGTTTAATCCGGTTTGTGACTTCAGCTGTTAGGACACGTATGCAACTTTCTGAAGGATCTACCCAGAAACCAACTAAAATGATGTTGCTGAAAAATCAGGAGCAGAACCATGAGAATGACAGAGGAATTTATAATAATTTTCAGAGACTCAGAAAAGTCTATTTTCAGGAGCCAGAAACAGCAAATTGACGCAGGCATAAGCCCGATCAAAGAAATAGAGGGGGAAGTTGTTATGAACAAGTTCATTAGTTAAGTGTTATAAAAAAGTTAAAAGAATTTAAAGTTAAAAGTGTTAATTAAGACTGTTATTACCTGTTAAATCCCCGTTGATGTTTCCCTTATCTCTCCCTATGTTGTGCCCCCTTTTCTGTATTTGTCATCCATGTTGCGACCACCGGGTAAAACCTCCGCTGCTCCCCAAAAATGGCGACCGGAGTACCCCCAAGAATATGCAAATCAAGGACTGTGACCAGAGACTCAGAAAAAACCCCTAAAGGAAACAAGCCAACTTAAGAACTGAACAACAAATGGACTTTAGCCATCGGGGAGAAGTCCTCCTACCTTACCAGCGCTGCAGAATCAACTCCGGAGCATCGTCCTATCCTAAATGGAACCAACTGAGAGCAAAAACCCTCTCTGACGAGCCCCAAAAGCGCCTTCCCAGGCATGCCCGCGAGGACGGAAGCCCCAGTTTTGCTGTATAGCGAAACTGACTACCTCCTCCTCTGCGTCGCCGAAGGGAGCAGCGGCGGTGTGTGCGATCCCCCGAGCACCTACCCGGAGCTGGTCACTTTAAGAAAGGGATTAAAAAGGAGCTGGTCTCCTTGCCCATTCTTAACACTGTGGCTGTGGTTGTGTTGCAGCTCTTGGGAAAGGTTGGGAGTGTCTGTGCTGCTGTGGGCAGAGGGGGAGGGAGCCGGGCTTCTCCACAGGCTCGGGCACAGGTGAGTGTCAGTGGGAAGGCAAGTTCTGCCACGGGAACTAAGGTCAACATGTGGGAGTGAAGACTTGTGCAGTTTGGAGCTGCGTGAGCCACTGTGGAGGCCTGTGGGCCTGCTGGGGAAATTCTTGGGGCTATGCCCTGGAAGAATGTCCTTTAGAATTTAACCTTTCCTTTATGTTGTCCCCTAGACTTTAAACTCCCCCATGGACTCCGGTTTTTTGTTTCAATGTACACTTGATACATTATTAGTATATAATATATAGATATAGTATAGATATCTATATATATAGATATGTAGTCATCATATAGTGATGATTCAAAATCATTTACTGTGCGATGTTTTGTGGCAATTGACAGTATATTTGATGATCATTTAAATTTAAATTTTAGTTGCACAATATTTAACAGACTTCCTTTTCCAGTTTTCGTATTCATCCGCCATGTCCCTGTACCCACTATCCTTGAGAAGGACAGGACTGGAGATGGAACCTGCTCAAGAGCAGAGGCCAGCCACCAGCCATCTGCCATCTGCCCTTCTTTTCCGTGCCCTTGCCAGGAGGGCACTGGCCATGCCTCCGCAGATTCTACCCTAACCCACCTTGTGACAGCCCTCAATCCTGCTCCTGCTTTCCTGTTGTATTAGCAGTCCCTGATTGTGGAGTTGTGTTTTTATACTTTATTGTATTTTCATTGTATTTCAATTTTAAAATGGTTTATCCCCTTGTACCCCTCTGTGCCCCTTTGGTTTATCCCTAGTTTTCCCATCCCTCCTCAAGTGTCCATCACCCTCTAAGTACAGAGACATTCCCCTGTCTCCTCCCAGATGCCTTGTCCGTCACTCGGTGTGCCTTCCCTTACATCTTGAAGCTTCCATCCAGAGCGTCAGGTGATTGGGTGAGAGCCTGGGGCCCCTTCCCCTTTCCTCCCTCATTGGATACCCTCATTGTCAGTTTGTACAAGAGCCACTCCTTACTGTTTTCTCATTGGCGAGTCAGTTCTCCTCCTTCTCTGTATTTAATTGGTGGTTTGCACCTCTCTGGTGCTCTTGTCAGCACGTTGTGTTCAGGTGCAGTTGGGCTCTTTGCAGTCTCAATAAAGCTTTGGAGTTCTACCCCTGACAAGAAACTCTTTGTTATTCGCCAGTGGGATCAGCTACACCTTGGGAGCAATGGAGGCACTCCCAAAAGCCCATCCAGGTCCAGCAGGGAGTGCTTCTTGCTGCCCTACTCGCCCCTTGGAGAGCTAGCTGGGGCTGAGTGGACTGGAGATCAGTGGTTGGGAGCGAGGACGCGGCAGATGGTGGCAGGGTCGATGGTGATGGTGTCTCTCCCTGCAGAGCTCTGTATGGCACTGCCGCTACCATCAGTCCGCCACGCTGGGCGTGCGCGTGGGAATCGGATCTGCTGCTCCACTGCCTCTTCCTACCACCCTGCTGGGCTCCACTGGGCTTGGCTGGACTCCCTTTTGGCTTGGCTGAACTCACTTGGTATCAGTGTCACCATTCTGGGCTGCACTGTTCTGCTTGAGCGGAAAAACAGTCCCACGTGCCACCCTGGCCCTGATGGTTTCAGTTGTGTGTCAGAGCTGTCACTTCCGTGCCACCCATCTCAACCCCGTGGCCTAAAAACTACTGTGGAAGGACAGAACTGGGAGGGAAATGGTGGTGGTGCTTTGGTCCCAAGGCCTCTCTGCTAGAGGGAGCCAGAAAGAAGGATCCCCCTTGCATTTGCAGTCATGGCATTTCCCTGCTGAAATCACACCCATGGCTGTGATGTAAAATGAATAAACAGTGCTGAAAGATCCATGACCTGGTCTCTGTAGCTAGGAGAACCCTCTAAATGTAATTGAAGTAGTGCTTCTCCTTGTTTGCTGCTTTCCTGAACTGAGCAAGGTCCAACTGGAAGAAGCCTTCTGGTTTTTGCTCAGAAGCATTAGTGGCCAAAGAGCACTGATGTGGTTCCTCACATCCCGCTCCCTTCTCAGTGCTCAATTTCTCCGGGTGGGCTGTAGGGGATTAGTGTGTTCTTGGAGTTACTCTTAGATGCCTTGAGCAGTAGCTTATGGACTAGGAGGGCTTTTTGTCTTGCTTTGTAGCAGAGGAGAGCTTTGCAGGCTTTTTTTGGCCTGAGCTGTAGGGAAGATCTGGTTCCCTGCACTCTGTGAGTTCACAAACCAGCCCAGGGTGGCTGCTATTGTGATGTCAGGGGCCGCATCCCAGCGTTGCCAAGGCAGAGTTGCTGTGCCCAGGCCCGGCAGGGCTCAGTGAGCAGAGCAGCTCTGTGGCACGCTGACTGCAGGCGGAACCTGCTGATCGCCGAGGTCTCTGCCAGCAGGACTCGCAGGATTTTTGGTTTTTCCCCGCAGGCGTTGTCTGGTGCAGACTTGGGCAGCGCTGCTCAGGCCATGGAGAGAGTGTGTGCTGCAGTTTGCACGGCTTTCTCCGTGGCCTATTCTGGGTACTTTTTCACCCAGCTGGCACGTAAGTGGACGGTTTTGTGCAGTGTGGCATATGGACACCAAAATGCCACCAAGAGGCCTTGAGTTGGGTAAAGCTGCTGTCAGCAGCTGCAGCTAAGAAGGGGGTGTCTCTAGCCAGAGGGGCCTGGGCAGCATTTGTAATGTAGCCTGCAGGGGCTCCGCTCCTCCCGTGGCATAGCCTGTGCCCATGGGGTCTGGAATCTCCTCAGTTTGCTGGCTCAAGCCAGACAACTTCCAAGATAGGAGGACTGGGAGAGCTTGGCAGGAGTCCTTGGAAAAGCTGTGCACTGCTCTCCAGCACTGAGGGAAAGTCTCTCAGTTCAAGTCTTCTTGTCTGCATTCCCTCATCCCAGCATGTGCCTGTGGAACTTGACACTTCCTGATTGCTAAAAGAGCCATTCCTTCTGGGGTGAAATCACGGGATCAGCTTGGAAAAGGCCTCTGAGATGGACATTTCAGAGCAGTTCTTGTATGCTCCTGAACCCGGAGCTGTTCCTGTGCTGTGTCACCACAGAACTGCCACCATGGCTAAAGGGGACTTGGGTGAAGCTTTGTTGGGGAAGGGTTTTCAGTAAGCTCATGGCAATTGCTGCATGCAATCCCTTCAGAAACCTGAAGTCCAGGGAAGAGAGGAGCTGTAGCTCCTGCTGGGTGGGGTGGGGCAGAAGCTGGAATGCCTGTTGCAGAACCATTGGGACTTTCTCAGTCTCGAGTTTCTATGGGTTGAGAGGCCAAAGAGGACAAAGGGTAGACACGAGGCAGTAGTTTGTGCTGTTGCCTTGCTGTGTGACGCAAGGGTTGCTGCTGGAGTGATGGAGTGAAAGCAGAATGCTCTGTCTTTGGTTGCTGACTATTTGGTGGGCTTGCCCAGCACAGGCAGTTTCCTTACAGCATCTGCTTCTTTTTCCCTTTTGTCTTGCAGGTCACATCACCCGTGCCTGGAGAGAATCCGCTCCTTGGGTGAGTGGGAAAGGAACCTTTGACGTTGGTAGCATTTGACAATTGTGGAGCAAGCTGTGAGTTGGGCTTGGTGCAGTCCAGTGCCAGCCTGGTTGGATGGATGAAAGAACAGTCCAGGCTCTTTGCAGCAGCAGCAGCAGCAGCAGCAGCAGCAACAGCAGCAGCAGCAGCAGCAGAATCTGCAGGAGGAGTTGGATCCCAGGCTGTTTCTCCAGTTCCTTTTCAGAGCTTTTAAGCAGCTGAAAGTGGGGTTGCTTGGTCCTTGAAGCCATGATGGAATTTCTCCTGTACAAGAGAGTGCAGTCCCATCTAACTGGCCCATTTGACTTGAGTTTGAACAATTAGAATGCCATTTCTCTGCAGATGATTTCTCCTTAGTGCATCTGGCTCCAGAGCTGAATAGAGAGGTTCCCTGTCCCTGACACTGCTGTCTATCTGCAGAGCCCAAAACAGACCTCTGAGCCTCCTCTGGATGCATGTCTTCCTGAAGAAGAGACCAAAGGGGAGGAAGATTCCCATCAAAGTGCACCTGCTGCCACTGCAGGGCCTGAGCATCCAGCATCAGTAAGTGGCAGCTCTGTCTAGTCCTGTGGCTGGAGCAAAGCAGAGCTGCAAGTTTCTGAGCAGACAGCACCTGCCCTGCCTGGCTGAAGATGCTGAGGACTGGAATCTTTCCAGCTCTCCCAGAGCACTTCCCCCAGCCTGTGAGGCCGGGAGAAGGGGTGTGGAACTTGGACGTTTAGGCATCACTTCTCTACTATTCTGACAGGGGCTGGGAATTTTTCTCAGCAAGAGACAAGAGGTAGCACTAGGATGTCTTTGGATGCTCCTGGGGTACAAGTGAGGCCCTCTGTGCCCAGGGGCTGTGCAGGCTCCTTGTCCCCAGTGAAGAGAGTGAAAAAGTGCAGTTCACAGCCTTGCAGGATATGAGGAGACACTGTCCCCAGAAGGGACCTGGCCCTCCGCACAGAACAGCCAAAGTCAGCAGCTAAAGGAACAGCTGAGATGCAGCGGGGCCTGTAGCTGAAGAGACGTAAGGCTCTGAATGACAGGTTCTTTCCTGACCCTCCTGCTGCTGTCTGTGCACAGAGCACAAGGGCAGCGCCAGCACCTGCTCCGGCTGCCTCTGCACCCGAGGAAGAGGCTGAAGAGGAGGAAGGTGCCAATGAACCTGCCCCTGCTGTCAGCCTGCAGCCTGAGCAGCCAGCATCAGTAAGTGCCTGTTTGGGTTAGCAGTGTCTTTGGTGACATTTTGTCCCTCATGTAAAAGCAGGGTTTGGGTTCGGGGCCTTGAGCTGGACAAGTGGGCTGCAAAAGCTGAGAGGTGAAGAGCCCTGGATGTGGCCAGCAGCATCTTCCTCAGGGCTTGCATTTGAAATGAGATCAGAGGGGCATCTCTGCCAGGCACATTTGTGACCCAAATTAATTTCTTGTCCCAGAGCTCCAGCTCCTCTGTCGTGGCACCTGCACGAGCTGCAGCTGAAGAAGCCTCCAGTGCCCAAGCTGGAAACTCAAGCAGGAGCAGCTCGTGCACCTGGAGCACGACTAGTTCCTCTGGAAGCAGGGAGCTGCTGGGAGAGAGGACAGAAGATAAGTGCCTGGCCATGCTGAGTACGTCCTTTGTGACTCTTGTGTGCCGCAGCAGTGCCTGGTGAGTCTGTGTGTGTCAGCAAGAGCTGTCACAGCTCCTGTTCCTCCTCAGCTGAGTGCCAGCTCCTGAGGCCTCCCCACAGGAGCTGTTGCTGTGCTCTGAGGTGGGGAGGGATCTCTAAGCTGCTGCTCCTGCCTCGGAGAGCAGCTGGGCCTGGTTTGGCCTTGCCTGAGCTTTCCTCTAGGCAAAAGACAGAGCAGAGATTGTTTCTGGCTGAGCAGGAGGCTGTGACCGAGCAAATGAGGAGGCCTCCAGGAGCTCCTGTGGGGCCCAGCTCCTGTGGGGCAAGGCCAAGGTCATCTTCAGAGCTCAGCCTGTCCTAAAAGCTGAGGGACCTCATTCCTAAGGCCCATCACAGTAGGGTAGAACATCAGCTGCTGCTTTTGAGTGGCAGAAGGGCATTGTTTAGGCAAAGTCCTGCTTCAAGCTGGAGTTCTTAGCTCTGCTGGAGGCACTTTGCAATATTCTTCCTCTTCTGGAAAGGGCAGCTGTTGATAAAAATGGATTGCAGAACCCAAGATGCCTTGCATGTTTGCAAGGATTAAATCTTTTGTTGAATGTCCCAGAGTGTTCATTGCCCGAACAGAAAGGTTGTGTTTGTCCTGCTGCCTGCCTTAATGTCTGTAGGCAACAATCACTTCTCCTGCTTACACTTTTCTGATCCCTGTCTCCTCTGACTGTTTCTTGATGTGCTTAGATTTTAGTTTAGACTTCTAGTTTTGGACAGGCCATCTGTGCTGCAGGGCTGCTTGTCCTGCTGCTGTTGTTTTTTAGGTGGTGGCGGTGTGGTGGTGTTGTTGTTTCCTGAGGGAGTGAGTTGAAAGGGCACAGTGTCCCAGAGAGTGGGGCTGCCTTTCTGATCTGCTGCACGGTGGGATCTCTTTTGAAGGGAGTATCTTTCCTTGGGATTTTTACAGAGATGCTGGTGAGCGAGGGAGATCCTGAGGCTAAATACACAGAACTGGAAACAATTGGTAGAGGGTGAGTGCAGCCACAGTTCTTTCCATTTACTCTTTGTCCCTGGACTTTTTTCCTCTTGTACTGTGGATTCCTGCACTTGCAGGGACTAAAGGACTTCTATCTCTGCGGCCCTTTTGTTTCTAGGGGTTTTGGCACGGTGTGCATGGCAGTGGAGACTGCCACAGGAGAAGAGGTAAGCGTCAAGCAGCGCCACAGCTTCTGCAGAACTGTTTTAGGACAGCATTTGATCTGTCATGTCTGGAAGAGTTTGCTTTGTTGCTGTGAAAGGGAGAATGCCAGTGGAATGATCAAGCCCCCTAGAGGTTGTCCAGCAGTTTTGCTCCATGTTTTCTGGCAGAAATTGACTTTCTGCTTGCAAGAGGTGTGTGAATGAAAATGGGGATGATCAAGTAAAGCCATGGGGGAAGTCTGTGGGAACGGTGAGTGTTGTTAGAGCTTTGAGGTGGACAGCATAGACCATGTTTCTGCCAGGTTTCCAAGGCAAAGGCTATCTGGCTCTTTGTCCTGGGAGGTGCCCAAGCAAGCGGTCTGATGTCCAGCCACAAGGCAGCTTGGCCCAGCCCAGCTCTGTCACCCCATCATCACTGTCTCCGTGTTCCCCTGGTGGTTCTGTGCCACCAACTTTGGTTCATGTTTTCCATGTTGTTTTAGGTGGCCATAAAGAAAATTAGTCTCCTGGAAGAGAGCAACAGCGAGGTGTGCCTGAATGAAATCCAGATCATGCGTGGCAATAAGAATGCCAATCTTGTGACCTTTGTAGACAGGTGAGTGGTTCTGCTGTTCTGCCATGAAAGGTCATTCACATCCTGCAAGCCAGAAGTTCAACCACTCCTTTGGTGGCTGGCAGAGGATGGAGCTGTTAATTCCTGCTTCTGGGCTGATCTACAGCGTCCTGGGAGGAGATTGCATTGGGGCTGCATTCATCTTTGCTGGCATACCTAGTTTGAAGTGTGCTTTCAAAGACCGGCCTTGGCCCTGTCTCACTGAGCCAACAGCCTCAAAGTTCCTGTCCTCTCTCCACATGGTTTCATTTGTTTTGGCATTTGATTTTTTCCCACGGGTCTCCAGTGCTGACAAAGCACTGTAGATTGTATTTCCCTTGGCCTGTTGCATTGGTGTGGATACCAAGCAGCCTTTAGACTGCATAGAGTTCAAGCCCTGTAGAGCATTGTGAATGACTATTCCTCCTGTCTTCCTCTGAGAGAGACACAGGAGCAAGAATCCATCAGGTCATGTAAGTGCACACCTTCATCTCCAGGCTGTTGTTTCCTCCTTTCAGCTACCTGGTGGATGAGGAACTCTGGCTGGTGATGGAATACATGGACGGAGGTTCTTTACACGATGTCATTAGGGAGACTCATATGGCAGAAGGAGAGATAGCAGCTGTCTCTCGGGAGGTAAGGGATGGCGCTTGTTTCTTCCCATGGCTTGGTCGGGACGGCCCTTCCAAATGGGTGATAAGGAGAGGAGAGATTTCCCCTTCCAAGCTTCCTTTCTGCATTTCTCTTACGCCTGGCAGTAGCAAGAGCAGATGAAGTGCCTGCCAATATGCCTGCCCTTCTTCTAGTGTGTTGGTGTTTGCCTCTCTAAAGCTTTGCCTGGAGCCTGTGAGTGCTGCATTCCTTCCCCACAAGAGCAAAGTGGCTGGTGGCACCATGTTGAGCAAGTGGCAAAGACAAAGAGATCCTCACAGGACTCTCACAGAGCTCAGCCTCAAAGGAGAGCCTTGCACCCCAAGTGGTGTTTGCAAAAGCAGACACTGTTGTCTGGCTGCAGAGAGTACAGGCACTGCAGCAGTGCACCTTGAGTCTGTGTTTGCAGGGCACTGGCCAGAGCAACAACTCCCCTTTCCCTTTCAAAAGCAAACAGCCACGCCCTTAGAAAAGCTCTGCTGTCCTCGTGTTGGAGCAGCCAGCTCTGCTGCCTTTGCCAGCAGCCTGGCCTGCTGTGGCTCCGCATCCCCCAGGAAGTCAGTCTTGCAGGTGTGCCACTGCCCTGCTTGTGGGACGCAATCCACTCAGGCTCGTGTTTCTTTTTCCTCTCTCAGTGCCTGCAAGGCCTGGATTTCCTTCACTCCAAGCAAGTGATCCACCGAGACATCAAAAGCCACAACATTCTCCTGGGCTTGGACGGCTCTGTCAAGTTGGGTGGGTGTTGCTGGCCAGGCTCAGCCGTGGCGGGCTGCGGTGTGGGGCTGCCTTTGGGTGCTGCCGCTTCCCTGGTGCCTGTGGCAGTGCAGGCTGCCCTGCTGCGAGCGCAGAGCACAGCCACAAGGTGCAGGGAGCTGTAGCTGGGCAGAAGGGGTCAGGAGTGTCTTTGGCGCGTGTGTGTCCCTTCCCCAGCAAGGCAGCAGCAGTCTAATAGCTTCAGGGGACTAAAAGCCACTGCCTGAAGTCGGGGGCTTTTGCAAAGTGGCCAATTGCGTATTTCCTGAGCTGCAGGCGCGAGGAATGGCAGCATGCCCCTGGTACAGCTGGATTCCACACTGCCTTCTTAGACATTGATTCAGTGGGGAATTCTTTTCTTTGCTTTCTTTTTCAAGCTGGCTTGATGTGAGTGTTTTTTCTCCTCAGCTGATTTTGGCCTTGCTGCTCAGCTCACCGCTGAGCAGAGGAAACGAAGATCAGCTGTTGGGACTACTCACTGGATGGCGCCAGAAATTTTCACAAGGAAGCCCTACGGCGCCAAAGTGGACATCTGGTCCTTTGGAATTGTGGGGATCGAGATGGTGGAAGGAGCACCTCCTTACCTGATGAACACCTCCCGCACGGTACGCTGCAACTACCCTCAGATGCTCCTGTCACTCTGACTAAATCTACTCCCATTCTGCTGCCTGGGAAGCTTGCTAACACCTGACAATGATTGGTGCCAGGCTGCATAGTCTCTTATGCTTCTCGGCCAGATTATCCCCTTGGCATTTCATCATGAATAGCACAAGAAAATCACACTGCCTTTTCCTTGATGGAAGCTTTGCCTAAGAGAGCAGTGAGCAGCTTTACCTAAAGGAGTAGTGAGCTGCATATTATGGGAGGAATCCTTGGAAATAGTACAGTTAGATTAAAGTCTGTCTTCCACCTCGCCTGTAGAGCTGGTGTCAGTGCTGAGAGAAGCAAAGTGTGCTGCTGCTGATGGAGTTGCTCCTAATTCCATCAGCCAATGAAATCAGGGGTCAAGGCAAGAGCCTTTGCATGTTGGACTGGCTATGGCTGCCTCTGGCTTTGGGTTCTTTTAGTAGGGGTAGGAAAGGTATCTCCCTCCCTCTGGCAGGGAGTAAAGAGCCACTGGGGAGTGGAGCTTGTCCAGTGGGGTCTGTGTGAGCAGTTTGGGGTGTGAAGGAGACAGGTGGAGCGTGGCATTTCCTTCTTCTCCAGGTTCAGCAGCTGATAATCACCGGGGGCACCCCGAAGCTGCAGAAGCCCAGGCAACAGTCGGCTTGGCTGCGAGACTTTCTGTGCTGCTGCCTGGAGACGGACGAGGACAGGCGCTGGTCTGCCCAGGAACTTCTGCAGGTAAAAGGCAAAGCGGCTGCCGGGTGCGCCGGCCGCCCGCTGCCAGGGGCTCCTCGTCTGCTCAAGTCCAAGGCGGCAGATGGGCCCTGCTCCTGAGAATCTCCAGTCTGGGGGCTTTTCAAAGGAAAACAGAGGAGAATCCTGGCCTGGTATGGGTTGGAAGGAGCCTTTCCAGGTCGCCTAGACCAAATCTCTTTCATCTGAAGCCATCTGGGTTAATGGATTTGTGGGATTGGGAGCCATGTTTGGCTCATGTAGCATGGTCCTGGATGTGGAGACAGAGGTGCACAGAATGCCCTCCTTTGTGTATCTTTCTGCTTGCCAGAGAAAGCCAGTTTCAGCCTGTGAGGTCAGTAGAAATTAATGTCTTCTTTTTCTCTTTGGGCAGCATCCTTTTGTAACCTCAGCCAAGCCGACCTCCAGCCTGACGCCTCTGATCATGGCAACGCAGCAGTTTATGGCCGACAGGAGATACTAGCCCTGCAAGAGGCCATTGATGTTTTTTGTAGTTTCTAGTTTCTAGTTGATAGCTCGTAGTTTCTAGTTTGTTTAGACTGATAGTGTAAATAAATACGATAATACATAAAACCTTCACTGTGCCGGAAGCTTCCCTTTGTTCTCACGCTGTGCATAAGCTCTAAATTTGCTTCTGAATGGTCAGGTGTTTCTTAAATGTGGGAAAAGCCATATATGGGGTTTGTGGCATGGTCTGGAAGTAGGCAAAGGTCTTCTGACCTTGGTGCCTCCAGGCCAAAACCTCTAGTGGAGAGACAGGCTGGCAGCAGTGACTAGAGGAGCAGAGTGGGGCAAAATGGAGCAGAGCAGTGGTGTCAGTGCAGGGCATGCTGCTGTGGCTGTGGTTGTGTTGCAGCTCTTGGGAAAGGTTGGGAGTGTCTGTGCTGCTGTGGGCAGAGGGGGAGGGAGCCGGGCTTCTCCACAGGCTCGGGCACAGGTGAGCGTCCAGTGGGAAGGCAAGTTCTGCCACGAGAACTAAGGCCAACATGTGGGAGTGAAGACTTGTGCAGTTTGAATCTGCGTGAGCCACTGTGGAGGCCTGTGGGCTGCAGGAGGACTTCTTGGGGCTATGCCCTGGAAGAATGTCCTTTAGATTTTAACCTTTCCCTTATCTTGTCCCCTAGACTTTAAACTCTCCCATGGACTCCGGTTTTTTGTTTCAATGTACATTTGATACATTATTAGTATATAATATATAGATATAGATATAATATATAGATATAGTATAGATATCTCTATATATAGATATATAGTCATCATATAGTGATGATTCAAAATCATTTACTGTGCGATGTTTTGTGGCAATTGACAGTATATTTGATGATCATTTAAATTTAAATTTTAGTTGCACAATATTTAACAGACTTCCTTTTCCAGTTTTCGTATTCATCCGCCACGTCCCTGTACCCACTATCCTTGAGAAGGACAGGACTGGAGATGGAACCTGCTCAAGAGCAGAGGCCAGCCACCAGCCATCTGCCATCTGCCCTTCTTTTCCGTGCCCTTGCCAGGAGGGCACTGGCCATGCCTCCGCAGATTCTACCCTAACCCACTTTGTGACAGGCCTCAACCCTGCTCCTGCTTTCCTGTTGTATTAGCAGTACCCGATTGTGGAGTTGTGTTTTTATACTTTATTGTATTTTCATTGTATTTCGATTTTAAAATGGTTTATCCCCTTGAACCCCTCTGTGCCCCTTTGGTTTATCCCTAGTTTTCCCATCCCTCCTCAAGTGTCCATCACCCTCTAAGTACAGAGACATTCCCCTGTCTCCTCCCAGATGCCTTGTCCGTCACTCGGTGTGCCTTCCCTTACATCTTGAAGCTTCCATCCAGAGCGTCAGGTGATTGGGTGAGGGCCTGGGGCCCCTTCCCCTTTCCTCCCTCATTGGATACCCTCATTGTCAGTTTGTACAAGAGCCACTCCTTACTGTTTTCTCATTGGCGAGTCAGTTCTCCTCCTTCTCTGTATTTAATTTGTGCTTTGCACCTCTCTGGTGCTCTTGTCAGCAGGTTGTGATCAGGTGCAGTTGGGCTCTTCACAGTCTCAATAAAGCTTTCGAGTTCTACCCCTGACAAGAAATTCTTTGTTATTCGCCAGTGGGATCAGCTACGCCTTGGGAGCAATGGAGGCACTCCCAAAAGCCCATCCAGGTCCAGCAGGGAGTGCTTCTTGCTGTCCTACTCGCCCCTTGGAGAGCTAGCTGGGGCTGAGTGGACTGGAGATCAGTGGTTGGGGGCGAGGACGCGGCAGATGGTGGCAGCGGCGATGGTGATGGGTGTCTCTCCCTGCAGAGCTCTGTTTGGCACTGCCACTACCATCAGTCTGCCACGCTGGGCGTGTGCGTGGGAATCGGATCTGCCGCTCCACTGCCTCTTCCTACCACCCTGCTGGGCTCCACTGGGCTTGGCTGGACTCCCTTTTGGCTTGGCTGAACTCACTTGGTATCAGTGTCAGCACTCTGGACTGCACTGTTCTGCTGGAGCGGAAAAACAGTCCCACGTGCCACCCTGGCCCTGATGGTTTCAGTTGTGTGTCAGAGCTGTCACTTCCGTGCCACTCATCTCAACCCCGTGGCCTAAAAAATACTGTGGAAGGACAGAACTGGCAGGGAAATGGTGGTGGTGCTTTGGTCCCAAGGCCTCTCTGCTAGAGGGAACCAGAAAGAAGGATCCCCCTTGCATTTGTGGTCATGGCATTTCCCTGCTGAAATCACACCCATGGCTGTGATGTAAAATGAATAAACAGTGCTGAAAGATCCATGACCTGGTCTCTGTAGCTAGGAGAACCCTCTAAATGTAATTGAAGTAGTGCTTCTCCTTGTTTGCTGCTTTCCTGAACTGAGCAAGGTCCAACTGGAAGAAGCCTTCTGGTTTTTGCTCAGAAGCATTAGTGGCCAAAGAGCACTGATGTGGTTCCTCACATCCCGCTCCCTTCTCAGTGCTCAATTTCTCCGGGTGGGCTGTAGGGGATTAGTGTGTTCTTGGAGTTACTCTTAGATGCCTTGAGCAGTAGCTTATGGACTAGGAGGGCTTTTTGTCTTGCTTTGTAGCAGAGGAGAGCTTTGCAGGCTTTTTTTGGCCTGAGCTGTAGGGAAGATCTGGTTCCCTGCACTCTGTGAGTTCACAAACCAGCCCAGGGTGGCTGCTATTGTGATGTCAGGGGCCGCATCCCAGCGTTGCCAAGGCAAAGTTGCTGTGCCCAGGCCCGGCAGGGCTCAGTGAGCAGAGCAGCTCTGTGGCACGCTGACTGCAGGCGGAACCTGCTGATCGCCGAGGTCTCTGCCAGCAGGACTCGCAGGATTTTTGGTTTTTCCCCGCAGGCGTTGTCTGGTGCAGACTTGGGCAGCGCTGCTCAGGCCATGGAGAGAGTGTGTGCTGCAGTTTGCACGGCTTTCTCCATGGCCTATTCTGGGTACTTTTTCACCCAGCTGGCACGTAAGTGGACGGTTTTGTGCAGTGTGGCATATGGACACCAAAATGCCACCAAGAGGCCTTGAGTTGGGTAAAGCTGCTGTCAGCAGCTGCAGCTAAGAAGGGGGTGTCTCTAGCCAGAGGGGCCTGGGCAGCATTTGTAATGTAGCCTGCAGGGGCTCCGCTCCTCCCGTGGCATAGCCTGTGCCCATGGGGTCTGGAATCTCCTCAGTTTGCTGGCTCAAGCCAGACAACTTCCAAGATAGGAGGACTGGGAGAGCTTGGCAGGAGTCCTTGGAAAAGCTGTGCACTGCTCTCCAGCACTGAGGGAAAGTCTCTCAGTTCAAGTCTTCTTGTCTGCATTCCCTCATCCCAGCATGTGCCTGTGGAACTTGACACTTCCTGAGTGCTAAAAGAGCCATTCCTTCTGGGGTGAAATCACAGGATCAGCTTGGAAAAGGCCTCTGAGATGGACATTTCAGAGCAGTTCTTGTATGCTCCTGAACCCAGGAGCTGTTCCTGCGGTGTGTCACCACGGAACTGCCACCATGGCTAATAGGGACTTGAGTGAAGCTTTGTTGGGGAAGGGTTTTCAGTAAGCTCATGGCAATTGCTGCATGCAATCTCTTCAGAAAACTGAAGTCCAGGGAAGAGAGGAGCTGTAGCTCCTGCTGGGTGGGGTGGGGCAGAAGCTGGAATGCCTGTTGCAGAACCACTGGGACTTTCTCAGTCTCGAGTTTCTATGGGTTGAGAGGCCAAAGGGAACAAAATGTAGACACGAGGCAGTAGTTTGTGCTGTTGCCTTGCTGTGTGACACAAGGGTTGCTGCTGGAGTGATGGAGTGAAAGCAGAATGCTCTGTCTTTGGTTTCTGACTATTTGGTGGGCTTGCCCAGCACAGGCAGTTTCCTTACAGCATCTGCTTCTTTTTCCCTTTTGTCTTGCAGGTCACATCACCCGTGCCTGGAGAGAACCCGCTCCTTGGGTGAGTGGGAAAGGAGCCTTTGGTGTGGGTAGCATTTGACAATTGTGGAGCAAGCTGTGAGCTGGGCCTGGTGCAGTCCAGTGCCAGCCTGGTTGGATGAATGAAAGAACAGTCAAGGCCCTTTGCAGCAGCAGCAGCAGAAGCAGCAGCAGCAGCAGAATCTGCAGGAGGAGTTGGATCCCAGGCTGTTTTCTCCAGTTCCTTTTCAGAGCTTTTAAGCAGCTGAAAGTGGGGTTGTTTGGTGCTTGAAGCCATGATGGAATTTCTCCTGTACAAGAGAGTGCAGTCCCATCTAACTGTCCCATTTTCCTTGAGTTTGAACAATTAGAATGCCATTTCTCTGCAGATGATTTCTCCTTAGTGCATCTGGCTCCAGAGCTGAATAGAGAGGTTCCCTGTTCCTGACACTGCTGTCTATCTGCAGAGCCCAAAACAGACCTCTGAGCCTCCTCTGGATGCATGTCTTCCTGAAGAAGAGACCAAAGGGGAGGAAGATTCCCACCAAAGTGCACCTGCTGCCACTGCAGGGCCTGAGCATCCAGCATCAGTAAGTGGCAGCTCTGGCTAGTCCTGTGGCTGGAGCAAAGCAGAGCTGCAAGTTTCTGAGCAGACAGCACCTGCCCTGCCTGGCTGAAGATGCTGAGGACTGGAATCTTTCCAGCTCTCCCAGAGCACTTCCCCCAGCCTGTGAGGCCTGGAGAAGGGGTGTGGAACTTGGACATTTAGGCATCACTTCCCTACTGTTCAGACAGGGGCTGGGAATTTGTCTCAGCAAGAGACAAGAGGTAGCAATAGGATGTCTTTGGATGCTCCTGGGGTACAAGTGAGGCCCTCTGTGCCCAGGGGCTGTGCAGGCTCCTTGTCCCCAGTGAAGAGAGTGAAAAAGTGCAGTTCACAGCCTTGCAGGATATGAGGAGACACTGTCCCCAGAAGGGACCTGGCCCTCCGCACAGAACAGCCAAAGTCAGCAGCTAAAGGAACAGCTGAGATGCAGCGGGGCCTGTAGCTGAAGAGACGTAAGGCTCTGAATGACAGGTTCTTTCTTGACCCTCCTGCTGCTGTCTGTGCACAGAGCACAAGGGCAGCGCCAGCACCTGCTCCGGCTGCCTCTGCACCCGAGGAAGAGGCTGAAGAGGAGGAAGGTGCCAATGAACCTGCTGCTGCTGTCAGCCCCCGGCCTGAGCAGCCAGCATCAGTAAGTGCCTGTTTGGGTTAGCAGTGTCTTTGGTGACATTCTGTCCCTCATGTAAAAGCAGGGTTTGGGTTCGGGGCCTTGAGCTGGACAAGTGGGCTGCAAAAGCTGAGAGGTGAAGAGCCCTGGATGTGGCCAGCAGCATCTTCCTCAGGGCTTGCATTTGAAATGAGATCGGAGGGGCATCTCTGCCAGGCACATTTGTGACCCAAATTAATTTCTTGTCCCAGAGCTCCAGCTCCTCTGTCGTGGCACCTGCACAAGCTGCAGCTGAAGAAGCCTCCAGTGCCCAAGCTGGAAACTCAAGCAGGAGCAGCTCGTGCACCTGGAGCACGACTAGTTCCTCTGGCAGCATGGAGCTGCTGGGAGAGAGGACAGAGGACAAGTGCCTGGCCATGCTGAGTACGTCCTTTGTGACCCTTGTGTGCCGCAGCAGTGCCTGGTGTGTGTGTGCGTGTGTGAGCAAGAGCTGTCCCAGCTCCTGTTCCTCCTCAGCTGAGTGCCAGCTCCTGAGGCCTCCCCACAGGAGCTGTTGCTGTGCTCTGAGGTGGGGAGGGATCTCTGGGCTGCTGCTCCTGCCTCGGAGGGCAGCTGGGCCTGGTTTGGCCTTGCCTGAGCTTCCCTCTAGGCAAAAGGCAGAGCAGAGATTGTTTCTGGCTGAGCAGGAGGCTGTGACCGAGCAAATGAGGAGGCCTCCATGAGCTCCTGTGGGGCCCAGCTCCTGTGGGGCAAGGCCAAGGTCATCTTCAGAGCTCAGCCTGTCCTAAAAGCTGAGGGACCTCATTCCTAAGGCCCATCACAGTAGGGTAGAACATCAGCTGCTGCTCTTGAGCGGCAGAAGGGCGTTGTTTAGGCAAAGTCCTGCTTCAAGCTGGAGTTCTTAGCTTTGCTGGAGGCACTTTGCAATATTCTTCCTGTTCTGGAAAGGGCAGCTGTTGATAAAAATGGATTCCCAAACCCAAGATGCCTTGCATGTTTGCAAGGATTAAATCTTTTGTTGAATGTCCCAGAGTGTTCATTGCCCGAACAGAAAGGTTGTGTTTGTCCTGCTGCCTGCCTTAATGTCTGTAGGCAACAATCACTTCTCTTGCTTACACTTTTCTGATCCCTGTCTCCTCTGACTGTTTCTTGATGTGCTTAGATTTTAGTTTAGACTTCTAGTTTTGGACAGGCCATCTGTGCTGCAGGGCTGCTTGTCCTGCTGCTGTTGTTTTTTAGGTGGTGGCGGTGTGGTGGTGTTGTTGTTTCCTGAGGGAGTGAGTTGAAAGGGCGCAGTGTCCCAGAGAGTGGGGCTGCCTTTCTGATCTGCTGCACGGTGGGATCTCTTTTGAAGGGAGCATCTTTCCTTGGGATTTTTACAGAGATGCTGGTGAGCGAGGGAGATCCTGAGGCTAAATACACAGAACTGGAAACAATTGGCAGAGGGTGAGTGCAGCCACAGTTCTTTCCATTTACTCTTTGTCCCTGGACTTTTTTCCTCTTGTACTGTGGATTCCTGCACTTGCAGGGACTAAAGGACTTCTATCTCTGCGGCCCTTTTGTTTCTAGGGGTTTTGGCACGGTGTGCATGGCAGTGGAGACTGCCACAGGAGAAGAGGTAAGCGTCAAGCAGCGCCACAGCTTCTGCAGAACTGTTTTAGGACAGCATTTGATCTGTCATGTCTGGAAGAGTTTGCTTTGTTGCTGTGAAAGGGAGAATGCCAGTGGAATGATCAAGCCCCCTAGAGGTTGTCCAGCAGTTTTGCTCCATGTTTTCTGGCAGAAATTGACTTTCTGCTTGCAAGAGGTGTGTGAATGAAAATGGGGATGATCAAGTAAAGCCATGGGGGAAGTCTGTGGGAACGGTGAGTGTTGTTAGAGCTTTGAGGTGGACAGCATAGACCATGTTTCTGCCAGGTTTCCAAGGCAAAGGCTATCTGGCTCTTTGTCCTGGGAGGTGCCCAAGCAAGCGGTCTGATGTCCAGCCACAAGGCAGCTTGGCCCAGCCCAGCTCTGTCACCCCATCATCACTGTCTCTGTGTTCCCCTGGTGGTTCTGTGCCACCAACTTTGGTTCATGTTTTCCATGTTGTTTTAGGTGGCCATAAAGAAAATAAGTCTCCTGGAAGAGAGCAACAGCGAGGTGTGCCTGAATGAAATCCAGATCATGCGTGGCAATAAGAATGCCAATCTTGTGACCTTTGTAGACAGGTGAGTGGTTCTGCTGTTCTGCCATGAAAGGTCATTCACATCCTGCAAGCCAGAAGTTCAACCACTCCTTTGGTGGCTGGCAGAGGATGGAGCTGTTAATTCCTGCTTCTGGGCTGATCTACAGCGTCCTGGGAGGAGATTGCATTGGGGCTGCATTCATCTTTGCTGGCATACCTAGTTTGAAGTGTGCTTTCAAAGACCAGCCTTGGCCCTGTCTCACTGAGCCAACAGCCTCAAAGTTCCTGTCCTCTCTCCACATGGTTTCATTTGTTTTGGCATTTGATTTTTTCCCACGGGTCTCCAGTGCTGACAAAGCGCTGTAGATTGTATTTCCCTTGGCCTGTTGCATTGGTGTGGATACCAAGCAGCCTTTAGACTGCATAGAGTTCAAGCCCTGTAGAGCATTGTGAATGACTATTCCTCCTGTCTTCCTCTGAGAGAGACACAGGAGCAAGAATCCATCAGGTCATGTAAGTGCACACCTTCATCTCCAGGCTGTTGTTTCCTCCTTTCAGCTACCTGGTGGATGAGGAACTCTGGCTGGTGATGGAATACATGGATGGAGGTTCTTTACACGATGTCATTAGGGAGACTCATATGGCAGAAGGAGAGATAGCAGCTGTCTCTCGGGAGGTAAGGGATGGCGCTTGTGCTTCCCATGGCTTGGTCGGGACGGCCCTTCCAAATGGGTGATAAGGAGAGGAGAGATTTCCCCTTCCAAGCTTCCTTTCTGCATTTCTCTTACGCCTGGCAGTAGCAAGAGCAGATGAAGTGCCTGCCAATATGCCTGCCCTTCTTCTAGTGTGTTTGTGTTTGCCTCTCTAAAGCTTTGCCTGGAGCCTGTGAGTGCTGCATTCCTTCCCCACAAGAGCAAAGTGGCTGGTGGCACCATGTTGAGCAAGTGGCAAAGACAAAGAGATCCTCACAGGACTCTCACAGAGCTCAGCCTCAAAGGAGAGCCTTGCACCCCAAGTGGTGTTTGCAAAAGCAGACACTGTTGTCTGGCTGCAGAGAGTACAGGCACTGCAGCAGTGCACCTTGAGTCTGTGTTTGCAGGGCACTGGCCAGAGCAACAACTGCCCTTTCCCTTTCAAAAGCAAACAGCCACGCCCTTAGAAAAGCTCTGCTGTCCTCGTGTTGGAGCAGCCAGCTCTGCTGCCTTTGCCAGCAGCCTGGCCTGCCGTGGCTCCGCATCCCCCAGGAAGTCAGTCTTGCAGGTGTGCCACTGCCCTGCTTGTGGGACGCAATCCACTCAGGCTTGTGTTTCTTTTTCCTCTCTCAGTGCCTGCAAGGCCTGGATTTCCTTCACTCCAAGCAAGTGATCCACCGAGACATCAAAAGCCACAACATTCTCCTGGGCTTGGACGGCTCTGTCAAGTTGGGTGGGTGTTGCTGGCCAGGCTCAGCCGTGGTGGGCTGCGGTGTGGGGCTGCCTTTGGGTGCTGCCGCTTCCCTGGTGCCTGTGGCAGTGCAGGCTGCCCTGCTGCGAGCGCAGAGCACAGCCACAAGGTGCAGGGAGCTGTAGCTGGGCAGAACGGGTCAGGAGTGTCTTTGGCTTGTGTGTGTCCCTTCCCCAGCAAGGCAGCAGCAGTCTAATAGCTTCAGGGAACTAAAAGCCACTGCCTGAAGTCGGGGGCTTTTGCAAAGTGGCCAATTGCGTATTTCCTGAGCTGCAGGCGCGAGGAATGGCAGCATGCCCCTGGTAGAGCTGGATTCCACACTGCCTTCTTAGACATTGATTCAGTGGGGAATTCTTTTCTTTGCTTTCTTTTTCAAGCTGGCTTGATGTGAGTGTTTTTTCTCCTCAGCTGATTTTGGCCTTGCTGCTCAGCTCACCGCTGAGCAGAGGAAACGAAGATCAGCTGTTGGGACTACTCACTGGATGGCGCCAGAAATTTTCACAAGGAAGCCCTACGGCGCCAAAGTGGACATCTGGTCCTTTGGAATTGTGGGGATCGAGATGGTGGAAGGAGCACCTCCTTACCTGATGAGCACCTCTCGCACGGTACGCTGCAACTACCCTCAGATGCTCCTGTCACTCTGACTAAATCTACTCCCATTCTGCTGCCTGGGAAGCTTGCTAACACCTGACAATGATAGGTGCCAGGCTGCATAGTCTCTTATGCTTCTCGGCCAGATTATCCCCTTGGCATTTCATCATGAATAGCACAAGAAAATCACACTGCCTTTTCCTTGATGGAAGCTTTGCCTAAGAGAGCAGTGAGCAGCTTTACCTAAAGGAGTAGTGAGCTGCATATTATGGGAGGAATCCTTGGAAATAGTACACTTAGATTAAAGTCTGTCTTCCACCTCGCCTGTAGAGCTGGTGTCAGTGCTGAGAGAAGCAAAGTGTGCTGCTGCTGATGGAGTTGCTCCTAATTCCATCAGCCAATGAAATCAGGGGTCAAGGCAAGAGCCTTTGCATGTTGGACTGGCTCCGGCTGCCTCTGGCTTTGGGTTCTTTTAGTAGGGGTAGGAAAGGTATCTCCCTCCCTCTGGCAGGGAGTAAAGAGCCACTGGGGAGTGGAGCTTGTCCAGTGGGGTCTGTGTGAGCAGTTTGGGGTGTGAAGGAGACAGGTGGAGCGTGGCATTTCCTTCTTCTCCAGGTTCAGCAGCTGATAAGCACCAGGGGCACCCCGAAGCTGCAGAAGCCCAGGCAACAGTCGGCTTGGCTGCGAGACTTTCTGTGCTGCTGCCTGGAGACGGACGAGGACAGGCGCTGGTCTGCCCAGGAACTTCTGCAGGTAAAAGGCAAAGCGGCTGCCGGGTGCGCCGGCCGCCCGCTGCCAGGGGCTCCTCGTCTGCTCAAGTCCAAGGCGGCAGATGGGCCCTGCTCCTGAGAATCTCCAGTCTGGGGGCTTTTCAAAGGAAAACAGAGGAGAATCCTGGCCTGGTATGGGTTGGAAGGAGCCTTTCCAGGTCGCCTAGACCAAATCTCTTTCATCTGAAGCCATCTGGGTTAATGGATTTGTGGGATTGGGAGCCATGTTTGGCTCATGTAGCATGGTCCTGGATGTGGAGACAGAGGTGCACAGAATGCCCTCCTTTGTGTATCTTTCTGCTTGCCAGAGAAAGCCAGTTTCAGCCTGTGAGGTCAGTAGAAATTAATGTCTTCTTTTTCTCTTTGGGCAGCATCCTTTTGTAACCTCAGCCAAGCCGACCTCCAGCCTGACGCCTCTGATCATGGCAACGCAGCAGTTTATGGCCGACAGGAGATACTAGCCCTGCAAGAGGCCATTGATGTTTTTTGTAGTTTCTAGTTTCTAGTTGATAGCTCGTAGTTTCTAGTTTGTTTAGACTGATAGTGTAAATAAATACGATAATACATAAAACCTTCACTGTGCCGGAAGCTTCCCTTTGTTCTCACGCTGTGCATAAGCTCTAAATTTGCTTCTGAATGGTCAGGTGTTTCTTAAATGTGGGAAAAGCCATATATGGGGTTTGTGGCATGGTCTGGAAGTAGGCAAAGGTCTTCTGACCTTGGTGCCTCCAGGCCAAAACCTCTAGTGGAGAGACAGGCTGGCAGCAGTGACTAGAGGAGCAGAGTGGGGCAAAATGGAGCAGAGCAGTGGTGTCAGTGCAGGGCATGCTGCTGTGGCTGTGGTTGTGTTGCAGCTCTTGGGAAAGGTTGGGAGTGTCTGTGCTGCTGTGGGCAGAGGGGGAGGGAGCCGGGCTTCTCCACAGGCTCGGGCACAGGTGAGCGTCCAGTGGGAAGGCAAGTTCTGCCACGAGAACTAAGGCCAACATGTGGGAGTGAAGACTTGTGCAGTTTGAATCTGCGTGAGCCACTGTGGAGGCCTGTGGGCCTGCAGGAGGACTTCTTGGGGCTATGCCCTGGAAGAATGTCCTTTAGATTTTAACCTTTCCCTTATCTTGTCCCCTAGACTTTAAACTCTCCCATGGACTCCGGTTTTTTGTTTCAATGTACATTTGATACATTATTAGTATATAATATATAGATATAGATATAATATATAGATATAGTATAGATATCTCTATATATAGATATATAGTCATCATATAGTGATGATTCAAAATCATTTACTGTGCGATGTTTTGTGGCAATTGACAGTATATTTGATGATCATTTAAATTTAAATTTTAGTTGCACAATATTTAACAGACTTCCTTTTCCAGTTTTCGTATTCATCCACCACGTCCCTGTACCCACTATCCTTGAGAAGGACAGGACTGGAGATGGAACCTGCTCAAGAGCAGAGGCCAGCCACCAGCCATCTGCCATCTGCCCTTCTTTTCCGTGCCCTTGCCAGGAGGGCACTGGCCATGCCTCCGCAGATTCTACCCTAACCCACTTTGTGACAGGCCTCAACCCTGCTCCTGCTTTCCTGTTGTATTAGCAGTACCCGATTGTGGAGTTGTGTTTTTATACTTTATTGTATTTTCATTGTATTTCGATTTTAAAATGGTTTATCCCCTTGAACCCCTCTGTGCCCCTTTGGTTTATCCCTAGTTTTCCCATCCCTCCTCAAGTGTCCATCACCCTCTAAGTACAGAGACATTCCCCTGTCTCCTCCCAGATGCCTTGTCCGTCACTCGGTGTGCCTTCCCTTACATCTTGAAGCTTCCATCCAGAGCGTCAGGTGATTGGGTGAGGGCCTGGGGCCCCTTCCCCTTTCCTCCCTCATTGGATACCCTCATTGTCACTTTGTACAAGAGCCACTCCTTACTGTTTTCTCATTGGCGAGTCAGTTCTCCTCCTTCTCTGTATTTAATTTGTGCTTTGCACCTCTCTGGTGCTCTTGTCAGCAGATCAGTGGTGTCAGTGCTGGGCATGCTGCTGTGGCTGTGGTTGTGTTGCAGCTCTTGGGAAAGGTTGGGAGTGTCTGTGCTGCTGTGGGCAGAGGGGGAGGGAGCCTGGCTTCTCCACAGGCTCATGCGCAGGTGTGACTCCACTTCTGGGAAGACTTGCATGGTCCCTCAAGCCTTCCTCTGACCTTGAGTGAAGTCTTGGTAGGCTCTTGCTCCAAGAGTCCCTCTCAGAGCTGGGGCAAAGGCTCCAGGCCAACCCTTTTGCAAGGCAGATGCCAACCCCTGCAGCCACTGTACTCCAAAGGAGCTTGGTGCCAGCCCCTGGTGCTTCTCTAGGGGAACTGAGCACCCTCCCCACGGCACACTGCCTGCATGGCACTGGGCTGGGAACCACTTACCCAGGTGCGGGCAATCCCTCCTACCTAGGGTGAGGAACAGCCCTGTGACGTCCACTCTTTTCACAGGCTGGAGCTCAGAGATCTAATGCAGCTCCTCATTGACTCTGGAGGCAGGCGATCTGAGCACCATTGGTTCCAGCATGGTGTCCACAGCCCTCAGGGTCTGCAAGGACAATAGAGAGTGACAGCAGTGATTTTGCTGTTCCTGCTCACCCTGGAAGACTCAGCTGAACTCTCAGGGATAAGATACATCCTGCCCAGGAGAGAGACATGGGCAGAGAGTTTGCTGACTACATATAAATAGAAAAATATCAATTTCAGTTAAAAAATTTAATTTATTGCAGATTGCTATAACTGTACGGCCTATGTCTAAGCATGCAAATATCAGTATATCTATCTAAATAGCCATATACCTCTAACTGTGTAAGTACAACAACATAATACATCTATAAGTGTAACTATACAGAGAGGGATCCCAGGTCTATTTTCACAGGCTTTCCCTTGGTAGCTTCCTCTTATGCAGAGCAGCCTTTCTGGAAAGGTACAGCAGATGGACATCTAGGAAGCAAAGGGAACACTGAGTCAACACTGGAACTAGTTTATGTCTCCCCTGGCAGCACATCTAGCAATTCTACTTTTACCAGAGACTATAAAACATGGTCCAAAAGGCAGGTTCTCCCTTGGAAATTTGAAGCCTTCTGTTTAAAGAATAGGAATGCTTCCAAGTTTTCAAAACTTTAAGGTTTTGAAGTATCCTGAAAAAAGCTGCAACACTAGCACTGTAAAAGGCACCCACAAGAACTTTGAACAGAGACATTCACATTTCATGAAAAGAACTCCAGCTTGTTTATTCTCTGTACTGAAAAGAGACCTCACTCCTCACTTAAATGGTAGAAACTGATGGGCATTGTGAGATGAATTATTAACTAACATTGTTACCTGGGACAGAGAAACTACCCTGTGAAGTGAGTAACCGCTTCTTCAACTCTTCCGTCAGCTCTTGGATGAACTACTCTCATCTCCCCTTTTTGTAGAAGTCAGACTCAGAGTAGCTGTCTCAGTCATCTCCAAAAACATGTAGACTCTCTTCTTACCAGGGTCCTTTGGTTTAAGGGCACTGTTCCTACATCTCATGCTTTGTCAAGTGAAGCTCTCTCTTCCACCACAATGTTCACAGGCTCACTTCCTGAAGACACACACTGACCCAAAATATTCTTCTTGAATGAATACAAGTAAAAAGAAAAAAGAAGCAAACCCAATGATCACTTGCTATTTTCTTGTAATCATTTTTGGGACACAGTAATAACTGTTCTTCCCCACCCTGGAAGGACATGTAACACAAGATTAACACTGTTAACATGGTTAACATGGCCAGCCTTTTAAATTCAGACATTTGACAAATGGAAACTCAAACTCTTACAAAATACCTATCAATCAAAATACAGAATCAAAAAAAAAACCCAGAATACAGCAAGTAAGAATACATGTCCTCGCAGTCTGAGCTTTGCCCTTGCTTGTGACACTAGCTGTAAGAAACAAGGAGAAACCCAGAGGGAGAAATCAAGGTGCCTTCCTAGTTACCACTGGACTTACATGTATGTTGTTACTGAGAGATCTTGCTCAAACCACTGCACAGGTCTGTGTGGTGCAAAACTACATTCATAAGCCATAAATTTCTGGCTGTGAATCTCACTCACCTTGTACAATTACTAGGTCTACTTACAAATTAATAATTTAATAATTATTAAATGATAACATGTGGCTTGCTTTTTGGAGCTCTTCTCTCTCGCTCCATATGTATTTTGTAGGCAACCATTTACTGCACGGGTATGTTTCCATTATTACGTGGCAAAAGTTTATAGGATTAAAAAAACTTTATAAAGCTAGACAACCTAGTTAGGTTTCTGTTCCACTAAGCAAGTAAAGGCCTGAAGTTAAGTACCTGGAATTTAACTTTAGACAGAAAGATATTCTCATTATCACTTGTTAAAGAATGTAAGTCTCTTCTGCAAATGGCTAGCCATCAGTATCTTGAATATGAATGATTGTTTAGAGCCTGAAAGATTTCCTTCTATTAAGGAAGAGAAGGCTTTTGAAAACTGGTACGTGTGAATGTACAGAAGACAAAAGGGCATCACACTGAGTAAAAGGAAATGGATAGTTCCAAAAGATCACACTCCGCACCTTTAGTCTGCTCTTACTCAAATATTTCAAGGACAGTGCCTGTGTATATTAATAGAAATAGGCATTTTTTGATGGAGCCGTATAAAAATATGCAAAAAGGCTGCGTCAATACAGGAGCTAAACAGCCAGAGAAGTCAGGAAAGAGCCAAGAGTTAAAGAAAGGACATTTTTAATCAAAATAATGAAGCTGTCAAACCAAAGGCCAAGTAGTCCCTGAACTACTCTTCAACACAGAACAAGCTGCAAATCTTTAACCACTTCACATCCAGGATCAACAATAACCTTCTCATCATACACATAACTTATGAGGACTCAAAACCAAGACACCTTGGCACGCTTAATCCCTCTATTCCTAAGGATGAAATCTGGGCTGTAATTGCCAAAGCCTTCAACAATGGAAAATATGCACTTCTCGAAACGCTGCTGAAAAGCTGTCAAAACTGGTAAAGTTCGAAGTGCAGGCAAGGTAATTCACTTAGTGGACACTGAGGAGGAAGTCCTGCCACCTCTGTGTGTGCTGGCACAAGGACATGCTCCTCTCTACCCAGCACTGAACAGAACAGCCTTGTCCAGGCTGGAGCTTTGTAAGGGATACACTAGAATATACATCTTTCTGAAAGACAGCCAAGAGGAAGATGACTAATCATTGCAACACAGACAGCACACTAGTGGCAAGTTTGCACCAGCTGAGGATTTCCCATGTAGAAACTTAATTGAAAGCATCAGGATACTGAGAGGACAAAATAAAAAAAAGAGTAGCTTCAACACATACACGAACATGGCATTTCAAGTGCCTACATAATAGGCAGGTCTCATGCAGCAGCAAGAGATGCAGCCAACCTTTTTCTTTTCCTTTGTGTTCAAAGCAAAAGGAGAGAGTGCATTTGGTGCTCTAATAGAATGACCTCTCGCATGTCCCTCTCTGCACATGAGACTTACAGTTTTCTATACAAGAAGGACCAGAGGTTGAGCAAAGGACAGTCACAACTTGTCAGGTGCCATAAAATATGGGCATGCTTTGTACCAACCAAATGTTTAAAAATTGTATTTTCCATAGAAGACATAAAATTAGTAACTCCATCTAACCATTTCCCTAGGTTTTCAACAAAAATGTTTGCCTTCTGTGGGAATTCTCAAAATACGCCTTAGGATTAAAAACATAACCAAAAAAGTTTCCACTTCATCTACGTGCATGAATCTACAGTGTGCATTTTTCCTTTGAAAATGAGCACCTGAATCTGGCCAACCCAAGCAATGGTCTCATGCTCCAGAATGAGGGATAGTTTAGATTCACTTCTCTTTTTAAAATTTTGCTTTTAATAAACAAGCACTTAACTAAAGATGCTTTTACCTCTCAGGCATATGATGGCACTGAAAAGCTCTCAGTGCACCCCCCAGGATCGCCATTGAATAGAGTCGCCTCCAAAGAGGCAGCCAGTTCAGGGTGGGACAAAGGAACAACCTCCTTGTGAAACACTAATTTTGAAGAATGAAGAATCTTAGGAAAGTTAAGATAATAGTTAAATTAGATGTTGCTGAGTTAGTGGAAGTAGATAAATAGACTTTGTTCATAGTTAACAGTAGTCAGATCCATTAACTCATTGCTTGTCAACTTTATGTTTGGGTAGCTGTGCTTATCATGAGAAACAGAATGTAATAAACAGATTTCAGGGACACAAAAACAGATGCAGACTTCCCATACTCTAGGAATCCATTAAACACAAGAAAACCAAGGGTTCATTTGTCATATATGCATGGGAAGGGTAGAAAGGTCAGAACAAGGAAGACTTATTTTACTTCTTCTTTTGGAGACCCCTCCCCAGAATGGACCCCTGACTCATTTCAGGGAACAAAACTACGCATGCTTAATAGCCTTTTTGCCAGTTAGCATACGAAGCGGAGCAGAGGAAGTGACAGGAATATGAATATGCATTCATATTTTGTGTATTCAAGACTTCTGTAAATAAAAAGGCTTTGTAATACCTGTGATTTTTGCAGTGCACATTAGGGAATTATCCCACATACTGCCCAGCCATTCTAATAAACATACACTTTTTAGCTTTAAACTGTTAGAGAGTTTTTGTCCGTCTCAGTCGGATATCAATATTAGATCAATATTCATATTTTAGTAAATCACTCAAGGGCCTGAAACCTCGAGGTCAGCCGGGGCGGGGCTGATGGCAGTGGGGGAAGCTCCTCCATCGCGCACAGTCGGTGACAGTGGCGACACACGAGGGGGAGCGCCAAGCCCCAGCGGCCGTGGCGCGAGAGCCGCGCCAGCCCCACCCCTCTGTCCCTCAGACAGGTGGGGTGACCCTACAATGAACCTCTGGGATGTCGATGAGCTCACCAGCCATGGAAAATTTAGAACTGAACCATTCAGGCTGCAAGTCACCTCACAAGATCTCCCCTTCAGCCTCCTGCTCAAATTGTGGCCATTCATTGGGTCAGACCAGGCTGTCTGGCCCTTTACCAGTTAAAGGATGCAATACCTCTTTGGACTCTCACTCCACCATGTTGTAATAAGCTTTTCCTTATTTCCAGCCCAAGCCTCTGTAGCTTCAGCTGATGCCACCTTCTCTTTTCTCCTGTGAGCCACGTCTGTGAAGAGCATGGCCTCAGCCCATGATCCCATCCCATAGCCTCAAGGTGCTTTCAGAAACCTTACAGCCACCTCTGCTCCAGAGTGAACCAGTCCTGGATCCATGGCCTCACCTATCAGAGGCAATGCCTCAGCCTCACTCTTATGGAGGCCTTCCCTGAATTTTGCCAATTTGCATCTTGACTTGTGGATCAGGACGTGGATGCAGGATCCATTTGTGCTGTGACATGTGCAGCAGAAGTGATAATCCCTTTTGTCCTTGCTGAATGTGATAGGATTCCTTTTAGCTCATTCTCCCCCCAGTTCTGCTACCTGTGGATGGCAGCCCTGCTGTTGTACATAATGACAGCCTCCTGTGGGAGGGGGTGTGGTTGGTGACCTCCCTGCATTGCCATGGGAGGCCACAGATGTGTAGTTTTCCCACCTCCCGTGTTGTCAGTTATCTGTTCTCCCTTCCCCTAGTTTACGTCAATCATTTTGTACTCCTTCCCTTTGTTCGGGAAAGTTCTCGGTTCTTTGTACCCCCATTGGTTCTTCCCCCGAAACCACTCCTTCCCTCTATCCCAGTTGGCTGTTGCCGTGTCACTCCTGCTTGAGTCCACCCTCATACCCTCACCCGGTTGGATGCTCTGTACTCTGACCCTCCTTCCCTGTTACAGTTATAAACCCTGCCCCGCCCTGGTTCGGGGCTCTCAGAGCTGGCTCGCCCTCTGAGTGGCTGCGTCCCTTCACCTCCCTCGCCTTCCCTCACCTAAGCCCTCAGAATAAAGCCGCCTGAGAGACTCTCGCCTGGTGGAAGACTCGTCTCTTTATTACCAACATCGCGTGCCCGAAGCCCCCGACTCAGTCGGAGTGACCGAGGCTCGCTTCAGCCTCCTTCTTCTCCTCCTCCTCTTCCCTAGTTTACCATCATCTGCAAGTGTCACGGTGGTTCTTCTTTGCTTTGCCCATTGCTCACAAGTTAAACAGGAAACATCCCAGGTTAGACCCCTGCTGGATCGCACTCATTGCTAGATATTTCCTTCATTGTTTTGTTGTCAGGAATCATTCTTGGTTTATGCATTTCTGCAGCACCTGGGAAAGCAATACCTTTCCTCACCCTGCAGGAAACTTTAAATAATTGGATTTGCACTTATAACAAGGTTTTTGGTTTACAGTTGGATTTGATCTTAAGGGTATTTTCCAATGCAAATAATTCAATACTGCCATATCCTGGAGTGAGGAATATCAAGGGATTCATTCAGGGTGATGAGCAGCTCTTGCCTTTGTGCCATGCTATAAAGTATGCCTGCACAAGCCCTTGTCTGTCTACTGAATACAATCACAGTTCTACACATTGTTTTAGCATGTGTTTGATATGCTAAACATGTCAAATGTGAACATTCAATGTGAACATTTGAATGCTCACTCCATTACCTTTTCTGTAGTAGGCTGCAGCTTGGTAGCTCTCTTTGTATCTAAATGTCCTAGCAGATGGGCATTGGATTTAACTGTCCTTCTTGTGTTTGTACCATGATAAATATCCACACCTGGCAACACTGAGTTGGTATCTGTTGTTTATATTCACATGTAAGAAAAAGGGCACGCTGAGAGAGCTTGTGTTAATGTGATATTGCATGTGACACAGAAAATTAAGAGTCATTTACTAATTAACAAAAAGCAAATAAATATTTCACTAGGCACGCCTAGAATAGCCCTGGAAAAGACACAAGACATATTTATTTTGGATTTTTTATTCTTTAATACTCTGTACCACTTGTATATGTAAGAGAGAAGGATACTACCAGCAAGTAAAACTGGCAAAAGAGAAAAATGTTGCTTTTTAACTTCTTATTTACAGATGAACAAGTTGTAATCAGTTTTCTCAGGGAACATTCTACTGACATTCTACAGAGCATGATGTTGGATTACAGTTTTCTTCTAGTGAATAAGGAAAGCTAATCTAGCAATGCTAGACAGATCTGTGTCAGATTCTTTTTTATGGCTTACAGGTATTTTCTCCCCAATATTTTGTGATCTTCTTTTCCTTCTTTACACTACTAAATAAATAACAAAATGTGGTTTAAATTTGATCTTCCAGCAATTTCTAACAAAATACGGATATATACCCTGAGGATATGAAAGCCTGGAGGATAAATTATGTATTTCCTGCTAGTCTGGTAGGGCAAGTGGTGAGTAGTATCTCAATCTACTTGTGTTAACCACTTCCAACATGTTGATTGCCAACAGCAGCAAGTCCAGTTGTGTGGAGAAACAGATACTACAAGGCTCAAAGCCAAACTGCTGATACCTCGTTAGCATGACCAGTGACTCTGCCTTATTTTATCAGAGACTCTGATTGTTTACAGTCATCAAAGGTCAGATGAAGAATTTTTATACTTCTGTTTTGGTTATTGCAATTCAAAAGACCATGAAAGTGGCAAGATCTCTAAGGAAGTTCTGCCTTCACAGAATCATTTGCAGTTATTTTCAGCTTAGACAATATTCCAGTGCACATGGGGTTGCATGCACGAAACTCCAAGGAAAAAAATCCCTCTTACTTACTTGAAACAAGGAATTTTTTTTTTCCCATTGTCTTACATTCCTACAGAGTGATGAAATGCAAGGACTTTTGAACCCATTTTGAGCCTAATAATTCATTTTATACACCGAACTTCTTAAATCATTGCTTCAATACACATCTGTCACATGCTATTGACTTTGCTGCTACCATTGCTGTTCTTTCAAGTGATGAATCTTGTTCCACAAGGCTGGCAAGATGAAAATCCATTTCAGAGTCTCCAACAGGGAGTCAATTTATCATTACTTCAGTAAGCACTCTTAGCTGCATAGCGCATTAATTCTCTCTCCTGGTCCTCCTTATCAAAGGTGTGGGGGCTTTCCTGAAATATGGTTTATTTGATTAAATACTGCTAATTTTCCTTCATGATGAAGGGCAACTGAGATGGTATTGTCCAATTTTTATGCTATTTCCTTTTAGGTCTAGCCATTGTATCCTGTAAATTACATATACAACTAACATATGTATTTATTTTCTTTACATTTCTAATGGCCAAGCATCCTAGGGTTAATACAAAATTGTATTAAATTTGTATGTTACATAAAGGCAGCTTTTTATGTCTGTCAATTCATCTGTCCAGATATCTAGCTACCTACCTACCCACCTACTCAACTACCCAACTCTCTCTAAAGTTTGAGAATAGCTTTTGTAGTAATCATCTCCCTTTACACCAATTCTCAGATATAAACCCAAGCATGCATTTACTGAAAAACACCAGTTGAGCTCTAATTTATACTGTCCACCTGGTCCAGTTGAATTGTGAGCTTAAAAAAAAAAATTGCAGCCTAGAAAGGGAGAACATTGAAGCAGAGCAAAAGACTTCTTTTGTTGTTGGGTTTCTTTTATCAGAAAAGGTAGATTTTGTATTTTTTCTTGTTGTTCTAATTCTCTGCTTCCAGTGAAAGTGGAGAACAAAGGAAGTGGAAGAGATACACCCAAAGACCCATCCTTCTAATGTGGAAATGAGTTTAGAATGGTTTGGCAAAGACCTCTGTGAATGGAGCCAGGTTGTGGATCTGACTCCCCAGTTGAATATCTATTCTTTCAGGTCATTATTTTTTGGAGTTTGCCTTTCTCTGCACATCGTGCTCCACGATCAGCCAAGAGCCCCCAGGACTCCAGGGCCATTTCCACAGTACCTCCTCATACAGGAAATCCTGCTGCAGCTGTGGTGATTGAAAAGCTTTTGAACAAACACTGGGATGTGCTACCAGAGGTATCAGAAGTGAAAGACTGACCAGGCATTCATCACATGAGAAGAGGAAAACTCTTAGTGCCTAGCACAATTTCTGCCTAAGACATTAATGCAAAATGTACAGTTTGATGATATGCAGTCAGAGGACTGGTACAGCCTGAAGGTACAACCAGTTAGAGTTCATTCAATCAGTGGGAGGGAAAAGACCTATGCATTAATGTAGAATGTGCTATAATCTGCATTAACGTAGATGCACTCTGATCTATGTTAGTGTAGACCACTATAAAAAGAGGGCAGGAGGAAAAGGAAATGTGCATCAAACTGGGGAGTGGAAGAGGAGGTAGTACCAGAAGCACTCTTCCTAAGGATGTTAATTATACATTTTGCAGATATGTTTCAAAAAACTAAACAAGAAAACCAAAACCAACCAATCAACCAAGAAAACCCCAAAACCCAGCAAAAAATAGAAGTGTTGTTCTTTAAAACTTTGTAAACTGTTTTTGGACACATTAAGTTTGTATTTTGGGTGATCAGTTTGTTGGAGAGCAGAAAGAAGTTAATACAGACAGTTGAAGGAGGAAGGAGAAGTAATAACATTTAGCTCATTGCCTTTTTGTTTATCATATTCATACAGTGTCTAGGACAGCTCATTCTGACCAGAGAAAAGGTTGGCTGATGGAGCACAGTGGGGAAGTTGCAGATTTGCCACTTCCTCGCAGCAAGCAGCAAGCTCAGTGACTGAACAGGCAGTTGCTGTCCTGCTGCATGTTCCTGTGCTGGCTCCCAGACCTAGTGTGTGCTGTATACCTCACAAACGTCTCATGAGATGCCTTCTGAGAATGACTCAGCCCACAAGAACCTGGGTGGCAAAAAAATTCTCTCAGGAGGACGAAGGGGCCAACCAGCAGACACTCATCCAGGTGAAGTGGTAGTGGTCTTCTGTGATGGAGTGAACACACTCATGGATAAGGGAAAAGCTACAGATCTGGGGCAATATTCCCCACAACATCCTTTGCTCTAAATGGGAGAGAAGTGGGTTTGATGGAACTATTCAATGGAAGTGGAATTGGTTGGACTGGCATATCTAGATGGTAGTAGTCAATGGCTTAATGTCCCTATGGGCCTCAGAGAAAAGTGGTGTTTCTTGGGGGCCCATACTGGAACAGGTGCCATCTTTGCCAAGGACATAAGACAGAGGGATCTAGTGCACCCTCAGCAAAATTGGGGGTGACACCATGTTGCAGAATTTCTGAGAGAGAGAGGGCATGATTTATGTCTGGAATGAGATTTGAGCTACTCCAGCCTAGGCCTCAGATATGGGCCTTGTGAGAACTTGAAAGCGTATAACGCAGTAAGAAAAAGAGCTTGTGGCACAGTTAGAAATTATATTAAGGTGTGGATGTGACGCACACCTTTCTGGGTGTGAATTAGTATAGGTTTATAGTTTGGAGTTTAGTCCACCTTAAGACAAAGACAATGTTAGCTTGCCAATGAGAGTGCCTTTGTAAACCGTAAACTATATTGAAGTGTATATAAACTGCCATCTTCTAACTAATAAACGGAGAACGTTTGATTGACCACATTGGCCTGATCTGTGTTTGTCCTGTCCAGTTTTCTAGTCTTACAAGGTCCCTGGCTTTGACACCATGCTGAGCAGGAGGCATATATGAGGAGTGTAATGCCATCAAGAGGGACCTGGACAAGCTCAACAAGTTGGCCCACAGGAACCTCAACAGCTTCAACAAAGCTGGGGTTACAGCTCAGAAAGCCAACTGTGTCCTGAGCTGCATCACCAGCAAAGTGGGCAGCAGGTGTGTCTTCACTCTGCTCTGTGAGACACCACCCGGAACATTACATCCAGCTCTGTGTCCTCCCAGCATAGGAAGGACACGGACCTATTAGAGTAAGTGCCGAGGAGGCCACCAAGATGATCAGATGGATGGAATGCCTATGCTATGAGGGACAGGCAAGAGAACTGGGCTTGTTCAGTTTGGAGAAGATAAGGCTCTGGGAGACCTTACAGCCCTTTCCAGTACCTAAAGGGGCTACAAGAGGGCTGGACAGGGACACTACAAAGATCTATAGTGATAGAAGGGGAAATGGCTTCAAACTGAGAGAAGACAGGGTTAGATTAGATGTTAGGAAGAAATTCTTGATTGTGAGGGTGCTGAAGCACTTGCATAGCCTGCCTAAAGAAGCTGCATCTGTCCCTTCCCTAGGAGTGTTCAAAGCCAGGTTGGACAGTGCTTGGACAACCTTGGACAAGGTGGCCTTGTCCACGGCACAGGGGTTGCAACTAGCTGGTCTTTAGTATCCCTGAAATCCCAAAGCATTCTATGATTCTGGGATTTCGGGTAAACCAAGTAGCTTTCCTCATATTGGTAACTCATGCTGTTTACTGCATGTTTCAACCTCCAGGCCAGCAATTCTTCAAAAAACATAAAAACTACATTTCTCTTTCAAAATCTCAAAAGATATTATAAAGCTCCATGCTTTCAATTTTTTTTTTTTTTTTACTAGAATAATAAACCATTAGTGTTGTGCATAACAAGATAATAACTTACACAGTCACCTGTTGTGGAGTACCAGGCATAAGAATGTTTTATCTCGTTCTGACTGTTGTAACAGAAAAGCTGTGACTGGAAGAGAGGGTGTTGTGGAGATGGGAAAGCACTGAGCTGAGCCAACATCTCTTTCTGCCTTGAGACTTGTGCTTAGTGCTGCTCTGTGAACTCCCACTCCAGACTCCCTTCCTGGAAAGCACCGAAGGGCTGACTGCACAGGCCTGAAACAGTGGCAAAATCTGTTCTACATAAGAGGTGTGCACCAGGAAAAGAGGAAAAGTTTAAAAGGAAGTGGATCAGTCCCCCTCTCTCTCTCTGTCTCTTGCACTCCCTCTGTTCACCCCATTTCCAAGTAACAGTTTGCTGACACTATATATATATATATATATAAAATAGTTTTTCATGGAAAGTTCCAGAAGCCCTCTGGCCAATCGCCAGCTGTTGATATGCATGGCCACTTCCAATCAGTTCCAGAGTCCTTTACTCTTTGGATAATCTCACCATAAATTGTCTGGGTGTCATCCATTGTGGCTTCTCTTCTCCTGAGGTGTAGGATATGGGAAGGGAAGATACGAGCTTGAGATGCTGTGGGAGGAAAACACTGTAAAAGAAAGTACACCCCCTTTTCTGTGCATCAAATTGCTCTTCAGTCGCCTGTTCTAGAAAGTTCATTGGTCTATGCTTGTTCATTGGCCCCTGTAAGTTGTTATCCACCCCCTGTCCCTCCATTTGTTGTTTCCTGATCATCCCATCCTTGCTCCTCCCCTTATCCCTTCCCTGGCTGGTTCCTCTCTACAGTTACCACTCCTGCCCTGTCCTAGTTGTATACCCTAGACCGTCCCTCACTCAAGGTTTTTTTGCTGCCTATGAGCCCTTCAGCCTCTTCTACTGCCCCTCAATAAACAGAGTTGGAATTTCAAACAGCAAGCTTCTCTCGTCTCACTGGTTGGCCTTCATTACTACATCTGCACCTCGAGCATCTGGTGATTCGCAGGAGATAGCCCCACTGACCAAAGAGATGGCTCTTGGGAAGGCGGCCCTCCAGGTAACATCTGCCTGAGAGGCTGCACTGAGGCTTCCTGTTGGTTGTTGATTGTCTGATGTGTGACCACTTTACTGCCCATCCCCTCCAGGACAAGCTCCCACAACTCCCCCTTTCTGGTTTTATTTCAAATGAAAGGTAAAACAATCATAGTATAAATAATAACCTTGTCTTAACTAAAAATAACACAATATTTTATAGACTTTAACTAAACTTGAGAATTAAGATAAACCAGTGAGTTCATATTGCAGGGAATAACTAAACAAGAATTAAATACAGTTTTCATTTCCCCTCACTTCTAAGGGCCCAAGTACCGGGCAGCTCTCCGCCACTTCATTCCCCCTCACTTACCCATAAATCAAAAGAGAAGAGAAAATCAAAAGGACTGGCTATGGTACCTTCCCCTGGTGCCCTTCCCTAAACACAAAAGCCAAAAGAAAAGGCTTTAGGGGGGACCAGCCTGTGAGGACCTTATGGTGTGGCCGGGCACGGGTCTCCTGTGGGGCACCAGAGTCACTCCTCCGGCTGTCCGGAGGGTGCCGACTCTCCTTCCTAAATAATTAAAAGAACTGGGGTGACTGGCTTCTGAGGGTCGCCTGTATCGGGAATCTCTGAAACATGAATTACAACAAAAATCGGGGACTGCTAATACAACAGGAAAGCAGGAGCAGGGTTGAGGGCTGTCACAAAGTGGGTTAAGGTAGAATCTGGGGATGCATGGCCAGTGCCATCCTGGCATGGGCACGGAAAAGGAGGGCAGATGGCAGATGGCTGGTGGCTGGCCTGTGCTCTTGAGCAGGTTCCATCTCCAGTCCTGTCCTTCTCAGGGAGAGTGGGTTCAGGGAAGTGGGTGAATGAATACGAAAACTGGGAAAGGAAGTCTGTTAAAAATTGTGCAACTAAAATTTAAATTTAAATGATTGTCAAATTTTCTGTCAATTACCACCAAATATTGCAACATAAATTATTTTCACTAATCACTTTATGATCACTGTATATATATATATATATATATATATGTGTGTGTGTGTGTGTGTGTATTATATATATATATATATTATATATTAATAATGTATCAAACGTACATTGAAAAAAAAATTGAGTTCATGGGAAAGTTTAAAGTCTATGGGACATGATAAGCGAAAGGTTAAAGTCTAGGGGACATCCTTCCAGGGCATAGCCCCAAGAAGTCCCCCAGCAGGCCCACAGACCTCCACAGTGGCTCATGCAGATCCAAACTGCACAAGTCTTCACTCCCACAAGTTGGCCTTAGTTCCCGTGGCAGAACTTGCCTTCCCACTGGACACTCACTGCTCCTGCTGGAGCAGGTATCTGTTTCCAGGGATTATCTGCAGCTTCTCTTTTCCCAGGTGCTGCTGGACTTCACCAACTCTGCAACCACTGCTGTGCACATGATGGTCTGAGGGAGGATCAGAAATCTGAGTCATGGGCTGGCTGGCATTTCCGAATGAGCATAAGGCCTGGGCATCTTCCAGCCAGGCCATGCTGCCCTCCCTGCTCCTTTCCTCATACGGCTGCTACCCAGCTGGCTGCTTCTGGAGACCCACAAGGACTTTCACAGCATGGTCCCCCGCCCCCCCGCCTTTCCCCTCACCAGGCGGGCCGTCCCTGCCCCTCCCCGCGGCTTTCCCGTTGCAGCCCCCGGGGTTTCCCTGCCCCTGTCCCCTGCCTCCCGTCCCGTTGGCCGCGGCTCAGCTTCCCCCCCGCCCCCGGCACGGGCTATACCCGAGCCCCGCTCGGTACCCCGGGGTCTCGGGACACGCTCCCACAGTGAACACGTGTTTGCACCCGAGCCCCGTGTCGCCATTTCATCTGTTCCCGCGCGAACTGAGCCTCGCAGAGCCGAGGGGAAAGCGGCCGCCGCCTCTCCCTCCCTCCTCTCACGGCAACAGTCCTGACTTTCAGTCGGACACACAGAGGGAATTTTCATCAGGACAATATGCAGCCTGGAAGGAAGCTTCTGAGCTTTCGAAGGCTTGTGGTTGCTCTGTTTCCCTGAGCCTGCCTTCCTAAGGTGTGCCCACTGGCTGAGCTCTTTGCTCTCTGCCTCATGGTCTCCTCCCTTTTAGGTGGGACTTGCCCATTTTGCTGCACTGATTTCCTCCCCACAGCAGCTTCTATGTTGCCCCGCACTGGGATTTGATTTCCTTTTCCTTCTTTCTGTGCGTCCATTAGAGTCAGATCTCTGTTACTCTCTGATGTGTGCCCAAGGAAGTTGCCAGAAGTGAGTCACAGACCCCAAAGGCTTCTTGGAGGTGCTGGGATTGTGCAGCAGCAGTGTGCTGTATGTGCAGCAGGTTGGTTACTTGGTTTTTCTCCCCACCTAGGTGTTATTCTTCCTTCAGCAAGCCCTACAATGTGCTGGTTGATGTTAGCCATGCAGTAAATGGGCAGGAATGACAGGCATTCCAGTTTAGGGAACTCTCCGGGATATTAGCAAAAGAAGCAAAGCACAATTTCATCCAGAGGATTTAAAAGCAAATTTAAAATTGGCTTTAGTCAGAAGCACTGCTGGCCAAAAGGGCCCGCTGCCTTTGGTTTCCTCACATCCTGGTTCTCTCTCAGTGTTCAGCTTGGCGTACAGGGTGTATGGGTTTGGTGCCCGTTTTGTGTTACTCTTGCTTCCTTTGAGCTGTGGCTTATGGACTGCAAGGGGCTTTTGTGCTGCTTTGGGGCAGAGGAGATCTTTCCAGGCTTTTCTTTTCTGTCAGCTGCAGAGAAGGTTTGTTTGCTATGCATGAATCCACAGAGCAACCTGGAACGGCTGCTATTGTGATGTCAGCAGAGGGCTGCCAGGTCACAGCGCTGTCAGCAGGAGGTTCTCCTGGTGCCTGCAAGGCCTCAGCGTCCAGAGCAGCTCTTGGCGCGCTCATTGCAGGAGGATCACCTCAGCTGTGCTGTTCTCAGATTACAGCAGGTGTCCTTTTGTGTCTGTAGTTTCTTGCACAGTTTGTGGAGTTGTGCAAGTGTCCTGTTTCTCCCCTTTTTTTCCTTGCACTGTCTGAGGACTTGTGCAAGAGGGGGTTTGTTTCCTTTTTTTGTTCCCCTGGCCTACGGACATGAGCAGCACTGCTCAAACCATGGAGCGAATCCGTAGAGCAGTCAGCAGCGCCTTTTCATTGGTGGCTCCTTGGAAAGCTTTTCGTCTGTTGACTGGTAAATCCAAGTTTTTCCTTGGGGCAGCACATTGAAATAAAAATGGCATAAAGATGCCATCTGTTTGGTGAAGCTCCTGTCAACAGCTTCGCCTAAAAAGGGGCTGTCTCTTGCCTAGCAGGGTGTGGGAACTTCCAAATGCAGACTGGGCGAGATTTGCAGGCGTCCTTCTAAAAACGGTTTGGTTCTCTCCAGAACTGAGGAAAAGCAGCATTTTTTCTGCATTCCATCCTTTAAGGATGTGCCTGTCTAAGTGCAACTCCAGTGTGTGCTACAAGAGGGATTGGCTTTGCGCTGAAGGGCAAAGTGCCGAGCAGCTGGTGCGTGCTCCTGAAGCCCGGAGCTGGGCCTGTGCTGTGTCCCAACAGAACTGCAAGCGCTAAGAGGGGTTTGGTGGGAGCTTTGGTGGGCAATTGTTTACAGCAACCGCGTGGGACATGCTGCGTGCAATTTACAAAAAGAAAAAGCAAGTCCAGGAAAGAGAGGAGAAAACAGCTGCTTTAGCTGCAGGCTGGACAACAGGCTCCAATGCAGGCAGGGACTGCTAAGGAAGAATTTGCAACTTCTCGGCCAAGTTTCTGGTTCCTTAGTGGCAAAGCTGAGCAAAAGGTAGACACAGCCTAGGTTAGTGGCCTGCAGTCTCGCTGGCTGTGCTAAAGAAGTGTTGCTCCCAGAGGGATGTTGTGAAAGGAAAACGCTCTCCGCTTGGCTGGACTTGCTCTGTGGGACTCCTCAGCACAGAGAGATTTCTAACAGCCCCTGGTTCATTTTCCCTTCTTCCCGGCAGGTCGACTCCGAGGAGGAAGGAGTCAAGTGCGCACTTCGGTGAGTGGGACGGGCACCCTTGGCATTCCTGGTGTCTGAGGATTGTGGAGAAAGCTGTGGCCTTGGCCTGTTGCAGTAGAGCACCAGCCTGGCAGGCCAAAAGAAAGTCCCCAAAGTCAATGTGTGCAGGAACACTCCCAAAAGGATTCCATCCGTTTCCTCCTTTTCCACTGAAGAGGTTTTCACTAATGAAAGTCAAGCTCTGCAGACAGGAGGCTGCATGCTGATTGTAGGCAGGCTGAAATAGCTCCTTCAGTGCAAAGCTGTGGTGCAGTGCAGAGCTGCATGCAAGTTTCTGAGCAGGCAGCACTTGCCCTCAGTGGCTGAAGATGGCTGATGTGGGCTGGAGTCCTGCCATGACCTAGCTCTTCAGCTCAGCCACTGACGCGTGGGAAATGGGATCTGAACTTTCATATGCAGGCGTCATTTTCCTGGCACTCTCAGGGACTCTGAACTTCCCGTGCTGTGAGATAAGCGGTAGCACAATGCCCTTTAGTGCCACTGGTGTGAAAGTCAGCCCCTTTGTGCAGAGTCTGTGCGGGCTCCCTGCTGGCAGCAGAGGGAGAGGTACTAAGGCGCAGTTCACAGGCCTGTGGGGTATGGAGGAGCCACTGTTGCCTGCAGGCACCTACCCCTCTCCATGGCCTATCTAAGTAGCTGCAGTCACTACTGCAGCTACACCCTAAACTTTGACGTGACCCAAGTTTGCTGAGAAGAATTCTGAGCAGCTCTGCATGGCAGAGACAAGGTCTGTCTGTAAAGGGCTGGAATGCAGTTCCTATTGGCTGCTCTCCAAGGCCTGAAATCCTGAGGGGAAGCCAGTTGACCAGAGCTGGGCAGGGAAATGTTCCCTGCTTCTCCTCAGACATTTCCAGAGCAACTCATGAGTTAGTTGGGACATAAACACCACCTAAACACCACCTAAACGGCCCCACACAATAGATTTTGCCTTCAGGTGAGCTGTGTCTCTGCTTGCTGCTTCTGCCAGCTGTCAGGAGCCAACTTCTCTCCTCCTCATTGCTGCTTTGTGCTTTTTCCCTGCCCATTCCTTGCAGGTCCCACTAGGAGAAGTTCTCGCCAGTCGGGACTCCTCGGTCCAGGCAGGAAAGGCGGAACGGCACGAGAGCACGGCTAGAGTGCGCGGCGCCCGGGAGCTGAGGTGCGTGTTAAGCTTTCTCACTTTCTCTGAGCAGGGGTGGGCCTTGCTGGGCTTTAGGAGGCCCAGGACCAAAGAACAAATTTGGCTTTTCACTATTTGACTTGCTCAGCACAGACGGGAGAAGGCAGCCCAGGGCAGGTCTGGCTGCAGACCGACCTAGAGCAAAGCTGCTTCCTGGGACTCGCTTCTCGAACCTTGACAAAAAGCATTCTGAACTAGAGCAGCGTAAAAGCAAGGGAGGTTCAGGCTGGGCTTAAGGACAGCAAAGCACTGACCTGCAAAGACAATCATGCAGCAGAACAAGTGCCTCAGAGAGCATGTGCAGATTCCACCCTTGAAATTTGGAAGCCCCAGGTGGATAGAGACTTGAGCAGCCTGGCCAGATGTTGACCCCAATTGCTTGGAGGTGAACTCTGGGCTAGAGGCTTCCTGGGGTCCCTGCCAGCCTAAACCATCTTGGGATCCTTTGCTTATTGAACTGGAAAATCGTACCCACCTCCTCCCCAAGCTGTAACTTGCAGGCTCATTCTTTGTTTCGCTAGTGAAAGCAGGAGCAATTGTGGGACTGCTCATTTAGACTTAGCAAGCATGTCTTAGCCAAAGAAAAGCTTTTGCAAGTCCAGTGCCCACTGCATCAGAAAGGAGTGTTGGGCCTAGCAGGCAGGGAAGCTGTTATGCTGAGAGTACCTGAGCTTTCTGGAAGTGTTCTGTGGCTTGTGGAAGCTTGTTTGACTTCCTCAGTGGCGACTCTTTCACCTGAAGGAATGACAAAGAGAGATGCGGGTCTAGGGAGGGAATTGCAGCCATCTCTTGAGGTGGAAGCAGAGGGCTGTTGGAAGGGCCTGAGATGCCTTATGTGGGGCATGGTATGTAGTGCTGGTTTTGCAAGGCGACTGTGTTGCACTTAAAGGCTTGTTTGTCTGTCCCCTTGTTACAGATGGAAGGAGTTGGCTGCATCTGAGAGAAAGCGCCACTCCTCACTAGAGAGGGTGTTTGAAGTGGCAGAACTGACCCCGGTGGAAACGCCGCCTCAGAGGGATCTACTGCAGGAAGCGTTTCCTCTGGTGGCACCAAAGGTACGCTCACCTTCCTCCTAGGCAGCACTTGTGGGGAGAGGGACTTGTCCTAGCCAGACCCGCCCCCCCCCGAATGCTGCTTCTGGCAGCAAGCTAGGACCGAGCCTGTGTTGTTGCTGTTGTTGTTGTTCCACTTGAAAATTGCTGCCCCCAGTTTCAGGTTTGCCGCCCGCAGCGGCCAGCCCACAGGGGCCTGGAGAAGCTGCGGCAGGGGTTCTCTCTCCCAGGGCAGACACTGTCCCAGGTGTGCAGAGAGAAGGCGGCGCTGGTGAAAGAGAACACTGCCCTGTAAGCCCGACTGAGAGCCACGGAGCGGGACCTACGGGGCGTTTCAGAGCAGCTGGCAGAAGCCAGGTAAAGGCAGGGAGGAGACCCAGGGTGGGACATTATTGAAAGTCTGTAATTACAAAGGTGGTGAGCATTACCACCAGTCAGGATTTACCGCCTCCTGTGTGCTCTCCTGATGTTTCTCAGACAGGGAGGCAAAGAGACATGAGAAAAAGAAAACGATACTCTGATCTGAATGTGATTTTTCTGCCAACTCAAGCTCTCCAAGCTCTTTTGGGCACCTGCTTGGGACCTCTTGCACATTCCTGTGACAAGTGCAAAGCAAACCAACTTGGCACTGACTTGAGTACAAGGGAAACGGTGCAGATGTTTCCTGAAATCGGAAGTTTTCCTCTGGTTTTGCTTTCTCCTTTGTTGCATCTGAACATCAGTTTTTCCTTGCCAAATAGTTTGACGGGGGATTTTCAAAATTCAAGGCTCTTACATGTGAATGTTTTCAGTCGGGTGCTGACCCTTCAGCTGAAGATGGAGGGTCATGCTGCAAATTTTGCAACCCTTGAGAGCTCACTCTTGTGGAGTAGGATGCGGGACCTAGAGTAGCTTAATAGCAGCAGCAACAGCAGCAGCAGCAGCAGCAGCAAGGAAAGGTCTTGTGACTTCTCAACAGTCTCTAGGGATCCTTGCTGAGCACTGATACTTGCCCACTTGTCCACCCACTTCTGTAACCTGTCAAGGTCCCTTTGGCTGGTGCCTCTTCCTTTTTTTAAAGAGTGCCAAATCACTTGGGCACTGCTGGCGTAGTTAGCCATAAAGAAAGGTAGCAAGTGTTCTTGTTCATGATCTTCCAATGATTTAAATGGCAGGATGGCTGTGTGTCTCTCCTTTTCCTAGACAGTTCTTGTTCAGCTAAAAACCTAGTTCTGGATTCCTACTCATGCTGCTAGAAGCAGGCCAAGGAGCTGATACTCGGTGAGAGCCTCGTGCGCTTTGTTTCTGCTGATGGCCCTGGCCAGTGCAGTCGCGCCACAGGCAGCTCTGTCTGCAGGGCTTGTGAGGAGTGAAGGAGCTGAGGGCAGGTTCCTCCTTGCCTGAAACTGAAGGGGCTTAAGGTCAGCAGATTCTTCTGCTTGTGCAGTCTCTGACTGTTCCTGTGTGTCACGTTTGCAGAGGATGTGAGGGGCCTTCATCGTGAGCTGCTGGCTGTAAGATCTTTCAGCAAGCAGCAATGTGAAGACATGGCTCAACAGCTCCGCTGGGCAGAAGAGCAGTGCAGCAAGGCTCTGAGACTCTCGCAAGCTGCTGAGGAAGCGAAGAAAAGGAAGATTGTGCAAAACCTGGTAAGAAACAGTACATCCCTGAAGTTTTCCAGCGACTTTGAAGGGCTGGCTTAGCAGAAGAGCAGCCTGAGTATGTGACATGGTCTCAAGCATCTGCTGTAGGCTACACATTGCTGGGCCAGGCAGCAGAGAGGTTCAAGAGCTCCTACTTGAAGGCCTGTGAAGACCCAGAGGACAGTGCTGGGACAGTATATGCAGCCACAGGTTCAGCATGGCCATAAGCCAAGTTCCCCAGGAGGCTGGGTGGTCACCACCCAAAGCATGGCAGCGAAGGGGCAGCATTTTCCCCACAGACTGGTGCCATGCAGCAGACTGCTGCTGACCTTGCTGCCAGCTGCAGTCCCAGCAACTGGGTTCCTTGCTTTCTGTCCTTCCCCAGCGGACAGAGGTCTTCCCTTGGAGCCTGAAGCAGTTGCAACAGGCCTCCTGGTGCTGGTACTTCAGCTGGTGGCCTGTCTTGTGACTGGGTCATCGAGGTGCTGGTGTCGTCCTCGTCCTGCAGTTCATCTGCGGCTTTCGGGGGTCACTTGCGGCTGTCCCCCGTCCCTCCCCGGCCCCCCGGGACCCCTCCGGCTAGCTGTCCCCTCAGGGAACCGGGGTTTGCCGCGGTCCCGCTGCACTGGGCTCACCAGGCAGCTGCTGGGTTAGCACGGTCCGAGCAGCGGTGCGCCTCGGTCGCCGCAAGGAGTCGAGATAAAGAGACGAAGAGAGGTCAGTTGTATGCAGTCCAGAAAGATTGTATTGCCTGAACGGTTGCAGGGACAAAAGACCCTGGGCTACTGCCCAGATACAGTTTTATACAGCAAAATTAAGAGATAAGGTCTAAACAATAGAGACAGTGTTCAGCATGGGCTCATCAGAACCACCCCAGGCGTCAGGTCCAATGGGAACTGCTCAGGGGTGGGGAGAAGGGGGTTTACATAAAGATGCTGAAGCGAAACTTTCCCGAAACAATGGGGCATACATAAATGTATCTTTTCCTCATACCTAAATGTATCTTTGCCTCAGTTTCCAATTCCCAAGGCCTTTCTAAATCCCTTCCTCCACACTACCACGCCAGCGCGATAGCAACATCTCCCTCTTCTTTACTTAATAAGATGAACGGTGCCTTGGGAGAAGGTAAAACTGCGTCTCTCTAACTGCGGTGTCTTTCTGCTTGTCGTCTTCCCACCAATCGCCCTCTGTGGCGGCAGCAGCGATGAGAACAGGTGCGGAAGCCTTAGGCTTCGAGGTGATGACCTTGGAGATTATTCGCTTAAGAATCCCAAATGCTAACAAAACTAAAAACAGTGCAGCTAGAAAGTAAAAGATGTCTTTTAAAAGAGACACTGCCCACCCAGAAAGGTCCCAGTCTTTGAACAGATCCTTAAACCAATCCTCATTTTCTTGCTTCACACTCCCAATGAGGCTTCTCATTTCCTGAATGGACGAGTGGACACTCTGGCCTTTAGATGACAGATCAAAACAACACAACCCATCAAACTCTTTACATCCATGACCATGTGCCAACAGCAGGAAATCAATAGCTGCCTGATTTTGGAGGGTAGCCTTTCTGGTTATTTCCTCGTCTTCTAGGAGGTCACCCAGGGCTGCTGATGTTAAATTTGCCTGCTTCGTCACCCAGCATTCCAGATTGCCTAATTCACTCAATGCTTTTGCTGCCGCAACCCATGGTAAAAACACAGAGACGGCAACTCTTTTGGATTTTGCCCAATGGTAAATTTCTGCATCACAATGTTCATCAAATTGACTTGCACTTCGCTTAGTAATTTTTGTCTCAGCTTTTGCTCGCCCGATTGGAATTTGGGTCATGTTGGGGGAAGCAAGGGTCAGATGCCCGAAAGTGCATGGACCTCCGATAAGACGAGAGGGGATTCCTGGGTATGCTCTGTCCCCACAGATAAGAAACACTCCCTTGTCCAGCTTGCGGGGACGGAAATCAGTGGTGGATGCAAATTTCAGCTTATAGACAGCTGTGCACCATTGACCCGCCCTGAAATCTACCTTGTACTGTTTGACTTGCTCATATAGTTTTACTTCTCTGGTTGGGGAAAAATCAAATTGAATGCAATATTCAGCTTTTGCGGAACCCAGGAGTTCTAATTCCTGGGGCTCTCCCTCAGCAGAGGGCAAGTGTAGGATCCACTTTTGCCACAAAATGAGGGGGTTTTGCACTGGTATTTTAACTTGTTCTACAGCCCCTCGGTGCCTATAGAACTCTGCTCCCGCCTCAGGTATTTTATTTTCGTTCACCTGCTTTTGCGCGCGGACCAGACCGATTGGGAACTCATCCCCCTTACTTGGAACCCCTACTAAACATGTGGACATCGTATTTTCTGCTGAGGCAGTAGACAAACACATGTGATCTTGTTTCAAGGCTTGGGCGAGTGTGACCCACACATTTTTCTTGGGCTGTGGAACAATCCACGCATCCACCGTGGACGGGTAGATGGCCATTTTCTGGAACCAAACGATGAGCAGGAATGTGGAAATTGACATTCTGCTAGTCTGAAAGAAAGATAAAATCATATAACAAGGTAAACTAACTCTGAAAAAGGTACAATTTGCTCTGCCAGTATAAAGGAAAAAGATTCCCCCTGCTCTCACTTTCCCCCCTTGTGAAGGAGGAGGCCCTGCAGACCCTGGAGTCCTCGGGGCTGCTGCTGCTGAAGCAACCACCCTTTCCCGCGGACTTATCACTGAGTCCTCTGTCATTAGTGTAGCTTTTCTCGTGCACTCCTCAATGAGCTGATCGAGTGTGGGTGGAGGCGATGCTGGAAGGGCCAGGATGACTCGTTGACAGGCTTCATTTGCATTTGTGGTGGCAATTTCTAGTGTGAGCTGATCTTGGAGCTCTGGATTTTGCACCCTTTTCTCGATTGAAGCTCTTACTCGATCCACAAAATCCATGAACGGCTCTGCAACAGACTGCTTTAAAGCGGTGTAAGAAATGACAGGTTCTTTAGAAGGCATGTTAAAAAATGCACGTTCTGCCGCATCCCTGGACAGGTCTAACACTGATCTGGGAATGCCTGCTGCTTGCTTCTCAGCTTGGCTCCAATCACCCTCACCCACTAGATGTTCTAAGGTGATTTTCTCATCCTCTATATCTGTGGAATGGGTTGGACTCTGCAAAATCTCTGGAAGGAGGTCTCCTGCAAGCCTTTTCCAAGTTCTTTCCCACAATCTAAATTCAGATTGAGGGAGCAAACAGCTGAAAAGATGTTTCAAATCAGCAGGGACAAAAGTTTTGGAACCTAGAGTAGCTTTTAAAATGCTCTTAAAAAATTCACTCCTTTCTCCAAATTCACGTTTTGTTTTGCAGAGTTCCCTGATACTGTCGTATGAAAGGGGCTCCCATCTAGGGTTTTGTCCTCTCGCATTATACACCATTGGGGCCATGAACGGAGGATCGGTGTCTCTGGCCAGTTTCTGTTTCCCAGAGCCGACAGTCCCGGAGCTGGCAGCTCCGGCGCTGCCGGTGCTGAGGGAAGCAGGAGCGAGAGGGGGGGCGGCTTGTGTGGGAGTGGCCGCAGCTGGAGGGGCCGTGTGGAGCAGGGCAGGGGCAGGGGGTGGTGATGGAGCTGCGAGGGGAGGAGCTGAGGGCTGGACCGTGGGCTGAATCGCCGCAAGGGAGGAGGGGCTGGGATTGGGGATGAGCAAAGGGAGGGACACGAGGGCTGGGGGTGTGTTCTGGGCTGGCACGGGGAGCAAGGAATTCTGGGATGGAGAAGGGAATGTCGTGTGGCCGCCTCCATCTTGTGGTGGCTGCGCGAGGGGGGTGGGGGGGTGCAAAGCATGGATTTTGAGCTGCGGGAGTGGAATCATGAGATGGAGAAGGGTCAGGAACTGAATCTACATCTGCGCGGTTAGTTTTTTCAAAGCCGGGGACGTGGGGGGTTACAGGGGACGCGATGTGACGCTTTTCTGTTCCCCGGGCGTCCCGAATGTCTGCACTCTCTTTCACAAAGTCATAAACGAACAAAAGGATTCTCATAAAACCTTCTTTCACTGAGGGATCTCCTGCCTTTGTCCTTTCACTCAACACTGCACCCACACGCTTCCAAAATTGTCTTTCTGTCACTTCTTGCTCTGTTACCTCCGAAAAACTTACTGTTACCCATCTGACAAACTCTTTCACCAGGCTCTCAGGAAGTTTTGCACCTGCTCTCTGCAGGGGTTCTTGAACTTGTTTATAAATCTCTTTCTGCTGTGTAGTCAGCGTAACACCCATCGCTGGCAGCACAGCAAAATCTCACCCAGCTGCTGCAGCAAAAACCCCAAAGTTCTAAAGACCCGGCGGAGCTCCCGACACGCCTGCGCGCTGGCGTGTCCCTCCTTGGGCACATGGGAGCCTGACTCCAGTCTCCTGGCCGGACCCTCGCCGCCAGTACCGAGACTTACCCACCGCCGTTCTTCAGAAAACACACTGCAGCAACGGTTCCCGACTCCGCAAACAGTCTTCCGGGTGTTAGGAAGGTCCCGTCCGCATCCACGGACACAGCGCCGGACAGAAATCGGCGCCTCTGTCCCCGCGGCGGCAGTCCTGCCGGGCTGTGTGGAAGGGCGAGTGCCCACACCACCAGCGCGGTCCGAGAGCATCTCCCTGCAGAGCTGACAGCCTGCGTGGTGGTTTTTTGACACCGCTCGCCGCTCTGTCGCTCGCGGCGACACAGATCGCAAAGTGTCCGGAAAAGCTCCCAACCGGTGAACTGCCCGCGGCGGCCGCGGCGCGTTCGCTCAAACCGGTGCAATGCCGCACGTTGGGCACCACTTGCGGCTTTCGGGGGTCACTTGCGGCTGTCCCCCGTCCCTCCCCGGCCCCCCGGGACCCCTCCGGCTAGCTGTCCCCTCAGGGAACCGGGGTTTGCCGCGGTCCCGCTGCACTGGGCTCACCAAGCAGCGGCTGGGTTAGCACGGTCCGAGCGGCGGTGCGCCTCGGTCGCCGCAAGGAGTGGAGATAAAGAGACGAAGAGAGGTCAGTTGTATGCAGTCCAGAAAGATTGTATTGCCTGAACGGTTGCAGGGACAAAAGACCCTGGGCTACTGCCCAGATACAGTTTTATACAGCAAAATGAAGAGATAAGGTCTAAACAATAGAGACAGTGTTCAGCATGGGCTCATCAGAACCACCCCAGGGGTCAGGTCCAATGGGAACTGCTCAGGGGTGGGGAGAAGGGGGTTTACATAAAGATGCTGAAGCGAAACTTTCCCGAAACAATGGGGCATACATAAATGTATCTTTTCCTCATACCTAAATGTATCTTTGCCTCAGTTTCCAATTCCCAAGGCCTTTCTAAATCCCTTCCTCCACACTACCATGCCAGCGCGATAGCAACATCCATCTGCAGCTTTTCCTTGACCAAAGGGCAGGGCAATCTGAGGACAGAGCCTCTGAGAACAGGCAGAAATCCTGAAGAGGGGGGGCCCAGGAAACAGGCAGCCATCAGAGCAGGGAAGGAAGGTGACCTCTCCTTTCCTTAGCCGTGCTGGAGCTCCTCCCAGGTGCTGGAGGGCACAAAGCCACTAGTGTGCCTTCTTCAGGTGCGGGGGTTGTTGGAGGGATGAAGCTTCTGTTTTTCCTTTGGGGAGCATTGGTGGGACTTCATCTGGACGTGTCTCTTCCACGCATCAGGAAAGCAAGCTGGAACAACAGAGTTTGAAGGCACAGGAGAAGCTGGAGCAATGGATCAACTTGGTGGCAGAGGTACAGAGGGGAGAGGAGAAAAGGCTGCTTGAGATGAAGCAGTAAATTGCCATCATGCAACCTGGATGGGCAAAGAAGCAGAGACAGTCAAGAGGCACAGAGTGTGAAAAGAGAGTTTGTGTGTTGGTTTGGACTCCTCTGGGCCCCTTATGGGCACAGCTTCTCTGGACACTGTCTGTCTGTCTGGGATTGTCTCTTAGCTGGCCCTTGGTAAATACAGGAATGAGAAGAAACTGCTTTTGGAAAGCATGAGCACATCAGTCTTGGTTGCCACACAAGTGGTGTGTGGGACGTTGAAAGCCGTCTTCTCTTTGTTTCTGTGCAGCTCCAGAGCCAGAAGGCTGCTCTAGATGATAAGGTGCGCCAGCTGCTGGGAGATCTAAATGAAAGGCAGCAGCAGCTAGAGCAGCTGAGGCAGGAGCTGAATAAGGAGCGGCAGAATGGACAGGTGAGCCTGACTAGCCAGGTAGAAGAGCTTGGAAGGGCAGTGATGGGGACATGAACTGGAGACGTGAGGAAAGGGGAGGCAAGGACCATTGCAGGCACTGGAAGCACAGAGCCTGGCAGGCTGCAGCGCTGAGCACCAGGAAGAAGAGCTAGGATGGCAGGGTTAGAGCTGGGTAGAGAAGCAGAAGGAAGGGGCTGAACACAAGTGCTTTTGAGAGTGCAAAAGAGGAAACCTGAACGAGATTGCGGATGCCAGTAAGATTCCTCTTATCTTCCTGAATATCAAGGACAAGCTGCAGGCAGAGTTGCGGGAAGCTCAGAGGAAGATGGAGGCAATGGAGAAGAGGCACAAAGAAGAAGTGCAAAGGATGCACAAGATCCTGCTGCAGTACAGGCTGGCTGGACAAAAGCAGGTGAATGAAGGAGGAGGAAGCAGTGCAGTCATGCAACAAGTGGTCTCTGCCCTTGTTGCCTTTCCCCTGCAGAGCAGCAGGTGGATGGGACCAATGTCTCTGACTGCCATGCTCTGTGCTCTCCGTGGCAGCTGCTCAGAAGGACACTTAGTGGGTTGCTGAATCTCAGCTGCTGCCCTGGGCAGCAGGGCTAGTGCTTTGGCCGGTGAGCCAGCAATCCTGGGAATATATTTCTGCTGGCCTCTTAGTGCTGGCTTTGTTTTTGGAGGGGTCTGTTCAGGCGAGCGTGGTGACCCACGCAGATTCTGGGCAAGTTGTCCCTGTCCATGGTGAATGCAGTCCTCAGAAGGGAGTGAAGTGTAAAGTTGTTCTTTCCCTTTCGCAGTCTCCACTATGGCTGACTGTGACAAGCTGTAGTCTCAGACTGCTTGTTTGGCTTGGACTGGAGGTGGAAGAGTTGACAGCTCAGCTTGCAGCCCATGTCCAGTGCTGTTCCTAAGTGCTTGCCTTTGAAATGCTCTCTCTGGGGCATCTGTGCCAGGCACCTTTCTGACGCAAGCAAATCTCTTGTCCCAGATGAATGCAGGACCTGCCATCAAAGCTGTTGCTGCAGCAGCATCCTGGGAAGAAGCCTCCTCTCCACAGCCTGAAAACCCAAGGATGAGCAGTTCTCCCCACTCAAGCCAGGAGAGAGAGGAGCAGTTCCTGCATCTGCTGAGTACGTCCTGGGGATTTCTTGTGCCATCGAGCAGTGTATTACAGTGTGTGTGCCTTGGCAAGAGCTGTAGCACATGTTCCTCCTCATTTGGTGTTGGGAGAGAATTTTTGGACTCCCTCCAGAAGCCACTGTGGTGCTAGGATGCAGGCAGGGAGCGCTTGGGGCGTTCCTTTTGCCTTTGTGGGCAGCAGGGCCTGGGTGGGCTTTGCCTGAGCTTCCTTCTAGAGTGAAGACAAAAGCAGGGATTGTTTTGGGAGCAGCAGGAGGCTGCGACTTAGCCAGTGGCTCAGTAAAAAGAGTGTGTGCTAGCCTGGCCAAAGTGAGCAGATGAGTTGGCTTCCTAGATTCCCTTTAGACTCCTGACTTCCCACCAGTCATTGGAAATGACAAAACACTTGAGCAAAGTTGATTGGCTGTGGGGCTGCTTTAATGCTGGTGTTGTTCTTATGACTCTTAGTACTTCTATTCCTTCTCCAGTTGGTTTTGTTTGGTTAGCCTGACCTCCTTGAAAAGAATGGCAGGTGACAGTACAAATAAGAGAGGAAGAGATCTTTTCAGTATGCCCTAAAAATTAAGAAATTGTATTCTTAGAGCTATCTCAAGGAATCAGAGAGGAAGAGCTGTTTTGAAAGAGCCCCAAAAGAAGAAAAACAGGATACTCTTTTTACAATTCCTGTTTGATATTTTAGTTGTATGCTTTGGAAGATGCATCAAAGAGACACATCTATGGGGCACAGTCAGATAGAAGTGCCCTGCAGGCAATTCTCAGGAGGAAGCCTGCAGCCCCTCTGCTGCATGTTCCTCTGGTAGCAGGCATGTTGTCACTGCTAATGCCCAGCTGCTAAATACCGCAGGAATACTAAGCATTGGCCTCAATCCCTGCACAGATGGTACTCTCGGAAAGCACACCAGGGCCTTGCTGATTGTGCAGTACAAGTGAGTTGCTCCTTGCAGCTGGTAACAGCTGCCAGTGCAGTGCTGTCAGAGAAGAACCACTCAGGTACAGAACAGAGGCCAGTTTACTTTGTGTCTGCCATCAGGCGCCCTCAGACAAAAGGTGGATTGATCTACTCCTCCGTGGGTCTGAGGCCAAAGACAATCATGTTCTGTCTTGAGTGGGGCCAACAGCTTGTAACAGGCCTTGATCTGGCTCTAGCTTCTTCAGAGTGGCTGTCAGTGGCCATCTGTGGGCTTTGCCAAGCATTTTGTCATACCTGCCCTGCCACTGACAGCTGGTGTGACTGCAGGGGCTGGAGCCTTCCTTAGCTGTGAGGTTTCAGCTGCCGTCCCGTTGCTGCAGCTTTGCCTGGACTCGTGGAAGGGTCAGCATCTCATTTGTGCAGGTGTCTGTGTCCCGGCAGCGCCTGAGGAACAGCGCTGTCCTTGTTACCCGTCTGGCTGCGCCCGTTTGGGGAGATGGGGCACACGGGTGGTGTTCAAGGGGCTGAGCCCAGTGCTAGTGACTGCTGCAGCCCAAGCTGAAGACAAGCACTTGTAGTTCTTCACTAAATGGGGAACGGGCAAAGTCATCTCCAGAACTCATCCTGCTGATAAATGAGGAGAGTCCTAATTCTTAGAGCCATTGTTCTTGGTTATAGCATGTGCTGCTGTTCTCTAAAATGGTCAAGGCATTGTTTAGGCCAAGTGCTGAGAGGTAGAGAAGGTGCCCTTCTCTCCTGGAATTGACTTTGCAATATTCTTTCTGCTCTGCAAAAAGCAGCTGTTCAAAGTTCATCCAGATGCCAGGGTGCATTGGAACTTTGGAAGTATGAAACCTTTTGTTGAGTCTCACAAGAGAGTGTTTCTTCCCAAGACAATGAAGTGTCCTGATTTTTGAGCCCTCCTTCCTGTTTGTAGATGACAACCACTTGCCTTGGGGCCTGTTCTTTTCTGGTCTCTGTCTGCTCTGATGGTTTTCCCATGGGCTTAGTTTCCCCTCAAGGCAGCCCTTCAAAGGAGTGTGGAGAAGAGACTCTGTGCAGGCCAGGCGTGCTACCGAGCTGCCTGTCTTGCTGGGGCTGCTGCTGCTGCTGTTGTTCTTGTTGATGCTCTTGTTAGCCGAGGGACCATAAATTGCTCAGAGCCCCAGAGAGTGGAGCTGGCCTTCAGATCTCCTGGACGTCAGGATCCCTGTTTTGAAGTTTGCTCCTTGCATTTGGTTTCTTCCAGGGCGTGTGGTGAGGAAGGAAGATCCAGAGAAGAAGTACACTGGATGGGAACTCCTTGGCAGTGGGTGAGTGCAGCCACGCTTGCTTCTACAGAACCATGGGCCAGGGATTTTGGTGGTGCAGTACCATGTGGGAAGTCAGGCAAGCTGCAAGCATCTTCAGAGCCTGGCTTCAGATTGTCCCTGTCTCAGTGCTGAGGCAGTACAAGGCATCATGAAAGATAACTGGATGCTGGCAATGTCTTGCCTGCCTCAAGCAGCAGGTCCTGGAAGCCCTCCTGCAAGCCCTCAAACATGTGGCACTAGTTTGCCTGTTTTCCCAGGAGATATGGTTTTGTATGATTCAACGTAATTTGGCCACACTCATGAGGGAAGAGAAACCTGAGAGAGCAGCTTCCCACCTGGCAGCTGTCAGATAACAGCTCTCAGTAGCATTGCTTTCCACTATCTTGCTGAAAACAAGATTCAGTGGTCAGGAAGATAAGAAAGGCTGTGTGGTGTTGCCTGAGTTTGGCAGGCAGGATTAAAAGAGAGCGTTGAGATGGCCCCGCAGGACTGTATGTTTCATTGCCTGGAAAGGCACCCCACAGGCACAGACACAAGAAGGGAAAGGCAAAGAAAACCCCTGCGTGCATAATCTAGTGTGCACATTTGAGATTTGTAGCAGCCCTTTTTCTTCCTGTTGCAGCCAGCTTTTCTCTTGGACACTCTGCATGGCAGAGGGCTGCTGGGCTGCTGGGCCATTGGCTGAAGAGCGGACAGACCCTGGTGTTTTAGAGACACTGCAGGCAGCAGAGAGCTCCTGCCTGGGCTGCCTTTTCCTTCTCAGCACTGAACAACTTCTCTGTTCTTGCCACTGTTCTGTTTCTAGGGGGTTTGGAACCATTTACAAGGCCTTCAACGCTGCCACAGGACGAGCGGTAAGTGCCAAGAGCCCATGCAGATTTTGCAGCCCTTGAGTGCTTTCCCTTGTGATGTGATCCATGGCCAAAGCTTTGGGCCACCTGACTTTGCTGCAAAGGCTGTCCCGCAGAAGCAGCCTGTCCAGAGGTGGGCTGCAAAATGACTTTTGGACAGACTTTATCTTTCCTCCCTACCTGAGTGAATGCAAGAATGGCGGTGGTGTCTATCCGAGAAGGACGCGCTGGCTTGGACTTACTGGATAAATGTTCCTAGATTAGCTGATGGCAAGAGCCGTCATTCCGGCCCAGTTCCTCTTAAGCCCAGGTTCAGACACAGAAAGGATTTCCCATTGTTTTCCACCACGTGGTTCAGCTTGAAAATATATTGCAGGACCTCAAGGAGGAGAGATCTTTACTGGAGCACAGTTTTGCCTTTCAGTCCTAGGGAACCCAGTTCACACACGCACACGCACACGCACAGATCAGTGGGAAGAAATTGATGAAGAGCCTTAATTAATACAATGTTTTGTTGATCCTGTGTCAGAGACATTCCACTACAGAGATGCTATTCGTATTGAACTGACGTGGAAGTGCCTTGGAGAGTCCTGCTATTTTGTGGGGCTATAAGTTCAGAGTCCTGAGTTCTCGTTTTTGGCTCTCAGCAAATACAACTCCATCTTCCTGGTAGTTCCTTCTCCACCCGCGGTGCTGCGCTCAGAAACTGCACTTGGAGGGAGGTCGAGGAGGTGTCCAAAAGCCCTAAGCCCTGCTTATGACCTGGGGTGCATCCATAGCGTAGCACAGAAGGGTTATTCATTTTTAAACCCACTAAATAAGTACCAATTACAATAATTACTCGGTGTAAACCGTGTTCCAGGTTGTTCTTCAGAGTTGCAAAACCCAAAGTGAAGAAGTTAGGATGTGCTAGGGTTGTAACTTTCCTTTGAGTCACTTTGGAGTCCTTTTTTGGACAGCATTTTCCCTGTCATGTATGTATGTGTGTGTTTACTTTGGCACACAGTCAAGAACGGCAGCCATCTCTGAAAGGCTGGTCAAAGCCCCTAGAAATGCTAACGTATTTCCAGTGGTTTCAATTTATCTTGGCTGGAGCAAAATTACTTCAGCTTGCAAAACACGTGTAAATGATAATAGTAGTGATAAACAAAGTGTGCTGGAGGAGTCTGCAGGTGCAAAGAGTGCTGTTAGCACTTTGTGGTTGATGGTTTAGTGTCCATTTCCACCGAGGTGACAAGGCATCCAGGCCCGTGAGTGCACAGAGAAAGAGGCTCTCGTCTCGTCTGCTCCTAATGGCTTTCCATGTCATTGTAGGTGGCCATAAAGGTACTTGATCTCCAGCACCAGGGCTGTGAGGATGTGTTGAAGGAAATCCTGGTCATGGATAAATATAAGAACGCCAATATTGACCTACCTAGAAAGGTCAGTATTCTGGCAGAAAATGGATTTTCAATTCACATCAATCTACTCCTGCATGAGGCCTGGGAGGAGATTGCATTTTGTCCCCACAAATTCTTCCTGGCAGAAATAGCTTGAAGCTTGATCTCAGAAACGTGGCTCTCTTACTAAGCCAGCAGCATGTATGTTCACTCACTGCATGTTGTTCTGCTGTTTTGGGCGGGATTTTTTCCAAGTGTTGGAGGAGAAGTGCTGAGAAAGCATCACAGAAATGATTTCCCTTGCACTGTTTGCACTGTTTTCCATTGCCTTGCATGCCAAAAGACTAGGCTAGGAGAGACATAATTTGTCCGGTTTGAAATTGTTTTTCCTGTTTGTGACTGTCCTTTCTGCAAGGTTTTCCAAAGGGTGTTGGCAATGCTGCACACCCACCTGCCCTGAGTAAAAGCTGTGAGACTGTGCCTCCTTGCTGCTGGAGTTAATGGTGCAATTTGTGTATGAAGAAGATGAAGCAGCTGCTGGGATGTGTCTGCTTCCAGATTAACCTTTGCGTCACAAAACTGCCGCTTTCCCCTGCTTGCCACCTAAACCGTCTCCTTTTCCAGGGATGTGCCTTCCTCATTTAGACGGCACAGACAGCAAGCACTGGATAGCCTCGGTGGAGTGTGTCTTCACTTGATTCCCTCTTCACTTACCAGTGACCTGGACACAAAACTCAGCTGTAGTCTTTTCTTCCATGCAGCAATTTAGCTGTGCACATTCAGCTCCACACGGTTGCTTTTGTCTTGCAGCTACCTTGTCAATGAGGTTGTCCTGATGGTGTTGGAGTTTATGGATGGAGGCTCCTTGGCTGATGTGATCCGCATGAAAAGTCTGGCTGTAGGACACATAGCAACAGTGTGTCGGGAGGTAAGGGGTCCTGCTTGTGCTTGGGATGGCTTGGACAGACTGGTCCTTTGAAAGCGCTGCAAAGGGAGTGATTCCATGCTCAGAGCTTTCTTTCTGTCTTGCTCTTATGCTCCGGAAAGGAAAGAGCATCTGGGCTGAACTGCCTGCCGGTGTCCCTGCTCTTACTCTAGTCTGTTCTGTACTCTTCTATCCTATTACTGAACTCTCTGTCTCGTTTTCACTGTCATTTTCTGTTCTGCACTTTGCCTCTCCAAGCCTTTGCCTTTCTGCAATACCTTCTTTGCCTGTAAGCACAAAGGTGCTGGTGTCCAAGTTTTAAACCAGTGGCAAAGCCAAAGAGAGACTCGTCTGTCACAGGTCTCAACTTCAAAGGATGGCATGGCACCCACCATGGTGCTTGCTACTGAAAACTGACACATGAGCTACTTCCAAGTCAGCTGTCCCTTGTCCTCCAATCTCCCACCTGACAGTGATGCCCTTGGTAGCCAAGGCAGGGACTTTTCCTCTTTTGGCAAAGCATTGTTTGTCCTGCGGACGGGGAGAGCGCATCCACTGCAGCAGGGATGGCTCTGACTGGCTTTGCCGGGGACAATCTGGAGCAGTGACTGATGTTTCCCCCTCAAGCACTGATATGCCTTCCCTTGGAAAGATCCTGCTCTCCTAGTGTGGCAGCAGCAAGCTCTTCCTCTTGCCAGCGCTCACGCTCCTTTGAGATCGGTGAATCTTCAGGAGCAGACTCCTTTTGTGTGTGGCGAAATCCGATCAGGCTCACTTTTGGCCTCCTGTTTCTTTTTTTCTCTCCCAGTGCCTGCAAGGCCTGGCTTTCCTGCATGCCAACCAGGTGATCCACAGAGACATCAAAAGTGGAAACATCCTGCTGGGCCGGGATGGCTCCGTCAAGCTGGGTGGGTATTCTCGGTCAGGCGCAGCGCTCCGGGCAGGCGGTGTGGGGCTGCTTTGGAGCGGCTGCGGGTGCCCAGCAGTGGTGCCGGGGAGAGGGCAGGGAGCGCTCTGCAAGCCCAGGGCGCAGCTGTAAGGTGCTGAGTGGTCTAGAGAGCAACAAGGTAGCAAGAGTAACTCTGGTTTGTGTGTGCGTTCCTTCCAAAAGGAGAGAGTTTCAGCGTAAAAGTTGCGGTGAGTGAGGAAAAGGCACGGTGGGAATCGTGGGGGGTAACTAAGTGGACAAATGCCCACGTCCTTGGCTGCAGCCCTGAGGAAAGAGAGCCCAGCTGCTTTTCCAGCTGGAATCAGCACTGCATTCTGAGACGTAGGCGTCCTGAGAAAGCCTTTTCCTTGGTTTCCTACTTGAAGCAGCATTTGTTTTTCTCCTCAGCTGATTTTGGCCTCTGTGGTCTGCTCAGCCTTGAGCAGAGTAAACGGAGGTCGATGGTTGGCACCACGTGGTGGATGGCACCCGAGGTGGTGAGAAGAGGGCCCTACGGCCCCAAAGTGGACACCTGGTCCCTTGGCATCGTGGGAATAGAAATGGCCACAGGAGAGGCTCCTTATATTCGGGAAAACAGTGACACGGAAGGTGCAAATACGCTCAGAGAGCGGTGTCCTTCTGGTCCGTGTCCATTAGACAAAATCCCATGCCCACCACTTGAAGTGCTTCCACCAAGGCCCTCTTTCTAAAAACATCCCGGGGGCTCAGATCAGCTGTCAAGGGAAGACCTGTTGCAGCTTGAAATAGCTGGGGCTGCACTGGAGCCTTTTATCCTTTGGGAGAGAAGGCTCATCTCTAAACCTCTGCTAGGAAAGAAATTGACACTGCGGACTGGAGCTTCAAAGATGGGCTCTAGGTGAGCACTGAAGGATATGGAAGAATCACGTAGACTCTCGTGTTTCCTTTTGCTTCAGGCTAGCTACCTGATAGGCAAGCAAGGGGTACCAGATCTGCACAAGCTCGGGCTGCCCTCTGGCTTGTGTGAATTTCTGGGTTGCTGCCTGCAGATGGATGTGGACAGGCGAGGCTCTGCCGAGAAACTTCTGCAGGTACAAGGCAAAGCGGCTGCAGCCCAAGCAGCTGTTCCCTGTCAGGGTTTGTTTCTTGGGCAAACTCCAGGGCTTCACATGGGCCCCCCCATCTAATAACCTCTACTCTGGGTGCTTTTCCAATGAAAGCCAAGCAGGATCCAAGACTCTTTGTGGCTAGGAGGGACCAGTGCATGTCATCTAGTCCAAAACATCAGCCACTGGCAAGGACATCTTGAAGTGGATGAGGCTGCTCAGAGTCCCATCCAAGCTGACCTTGAACGTTGCTGGGCTTGGGGCTCCTCCCAGCTCTCTGGGCAGCCTGTGGCAGTGTTTCAGCACTCTCCTTGGGAACAGTTTCTTCCTTAGAGCCAATCTGAATGGAGTGTCTTTTAGCTGAAACTATTCACCTTTGTCCCCTTACAATTGGCCCTACTAAAAGCTATGTCCCCATTATTTTAGAAGCCCCTACAAATATTGAAAGTTCTCCTTGGGGCTTGCTCTTCTCCAGGCTAAACCAGCACAACTCTCACAGCTGTTCCTCAGAGGAGAGCTCCCTCCTTCTGGTCATTTCTGTGGCCCTCTTTTGCTCTTGGGTGGTGTATTCAGGTTTACCTGCTAGCAAAGGGAACTGAAGTATTGCAATGCCAGGGATGTGGGCTTGAAGAACACGACGAAAGCCGTCCCTGCCCAGCGCTTCTGGATTGGTGTGTGGGAAGGCGGGGGCTGTGGGGGAGCTCCTTGTGAGCATCCCAGGGCACTCAGCCTGTCCCTCCTGCCCCACTCTTTGAGCTTGCTGCCTCTGCTTTCTGCCAGTCAAACAGGGACAGCTGAGCAGGACTTGTGCCAGACCCATGTGCTGCCTGGCCCGCTCAAGTAGATGAGAATCCTTGCGGCTTTGCCGCCCGGTTTTGTGGCAGACGAGGACCAGGCCACTTCCTTGGCTCTTCCTGCTGACAAGGAAGATGCCGGCCAGCACAGGAGGTGGGGGGCCATGCCAAGGCAGAGCCTACTCTTCCTGCATGCTGGAGCTGAGCACATCTGAGCCTTGCTGCTTTGTGTCCTTGCTCCTGGCTTGCTGCTGAAAACCTGCGTGTGCTGTGGTCCTGAGAACAACACGTGGGATCGATATTTTCAGAGCTCTTGGGAGTCTCCTGAGGAATGTCTTATGCCCCACATCTCTTTTGGACACTCCAATAGCTCATGTCTGTAGAAAAGAGGAGCTGGAAGAAGTCTGTTGAGTTTCCTGTAAGGAACAAAACCTTTGGACAGCAAGCAGCAATCCCACAGTGCTGTCAGGACAAAAATCCCAGCAAGTGATGACACCTTGAGCAATGGACTAGTGCAGCTGTGGGCCATGTTTGCCTGTGCTAGCAGCATCCTGGGCATGAAGGCACACGTGCTGATGGTGCCTTCAGTCCTATGTTAGTGTATTTCAGGGTGCTAGAGGAATGCAGCTTGACCCTGTAAGGAACTCAGTTTGGAAAAGAATGGTTCCTTTTCCCTTTGTGTCTTTTAATTTGGTTTGGTTTGTTTCTTTTTCCCTTTGGGCAGCATCCATTTCTCCAGTCAGCGGAGCCTCTCTTAAGCCTCTTCTGACAGCCTGATTGCTGTCATCCCTGCAGCAAAATCATGCAGGAAGCAAAGGAGATGGCAAGGAGCACTTCAGCACTTGGGGAAATGAACCTCTGAGAACAGGTAGAAATCCTGAGGGGAGAGGGGCCAGGAAACGGGCAGCCATGGGAGCAGGAAAGGAAGGTGGCATCTCCTATTCTCCCACCTGCTGATCCTGCTTTTGACTTTCTGCTTAGGACAGCATTGCTGTAGGGCACAAAGTCACTACTGCTGTGCCCTTTTCAGGTGTGGGGTTGTGCACGGCATGAAGCTTCCACTGATTATCTGGGGAGCTTGGCTGGCACTTCATGTGGAAGTGTCTTCCTCCCCTCATAAGGACTTGGAAGGGCAGCGTTTGGAGGCACAGCAGCTGCTGGCACACAGCTGCTCCTTCTGTACCTTCCTGGTGGAGGTACAGAAGGACCGGGAGAACAGGCTGCTGGAGATGAAGCAGGAAGTTGCCAGCATGCAAGCTGTACAAGCAAAGTTCTGAAGCAAAGCCAGTCAAAAGGCAAAGGCTGTGAGAAGAGAGTTTGTGTGTTGTTTTGGACTCCTCTGTGCTCCATATGGGCACTGTTTCTCCGCACTCTGTCTGTCTGGGGGGCACTGTCTCTTAGCTGGCCCTTGGTAAACCGTGCTGGAGAGACCTTTTTGTCTTCAGGGAGCGGTGTGGTGAGAGGCTACCAGAGTGCAGGTTTGAGGGGGGCAGGCATGGTGATGCAGGCCCAAAGAGAATGGGAAAGCCAGAGCTTCCTCTCAGAAGGAGGGAGGTCTCACGGGAAGTCCTCTGCAGAGCCAGGCTAGAGCTGTGGGAGAGGGCTGGCTGTCAGGCTGCTGAGGAGGTGCCTGAAGCTGCTGAGTATGTCCTGTGCATTCTTTGTCCGATCCAGCAGTGGATTATAGTGTGTGTGCCTTAGCAAGAGCTGTAGCTCGTGTTCCTCCGTGATTTGGTGCTGGAAGAGAAATTTTGGACTCCCTCCAGAAGCCACTGTGATGCTAGGATGCAGGCAGGGAGCGCTTGGGGCATTCCTTTTGCTTTTGAGGGCAGCAGGGCCTGTGTGGGCTTTGCCTGAGCTTCCCTCTAGAGTGAAGACAAAAGCAGGGATTGTTTTGGGAGCAGCAGGAGGCTGCAACCTAGCCACTGACTCAGAAGAAGGAGTGTGTGCTAGCCTGGCCAAAGTGAGCAGATGAGTTGGCTTCCTAGATTCCCTTTAGACTCCTGGCTTCCCACCAGTCATTGGAAATGACAAAACACTTGAGAGAAATGGATTGGCTGTGGGGCTGGTTTCATACTGCAGTTGTTTCTATGACTGTACTTCTGTTATTCCTTCTACAGATCACATCGGCCCCCACCATCTAAATCCCCACTCCGAAGGCTTTTCAAATGAAAACAAAGGAAACTTGCAGCAAAGCAATCGAGAAAGCAGAAGAGATGACCAGGACCACTTCAGGATTGCTTTCTCCAAAGGCAGCTTGGAGCTGGAATCACAATAAAAGTCCTACACACCCTCAAGTCTGTTGGACAATTGCCTTCCTTGTCAGCCATGGAATAAGGCTCTATGTTCACTTCTGAATTGGCCATTCTTTCTTAAAGATGGAAAGTCCCTCTTAAGTGTGGCGTTCTAGTGTGGTTTGGATTTGGCAACCGTCTCCCTCCGTTACCAGCTCCAACCTACAGTGCCTCTGGAATGCTACCCATTGGCTAGCTTTTGCCCAGCTGTGGACTTCTGGATGAGGAAGAAAAGGCAATTGCATTTCCCAGTGAAGAGCAGGGAAGCCAAAACATCCTGTGGAGATAGAGGCTTTCAGCTGTGCACGCAGAGGCTTTTGGTTCCTGCTCGGTGTAGCCGGCACCTCTCCTCTGTGACTGCTCCTGCCTCCCGCCTGGCCATGGCTTGTAGGTCCGAGGCTCTGCAAGTGGAATGAAGAAGGTAGGCACGTCTGCTGGCAGCACAGGAGAGCAGAGAGCAGAGAGCTGGCAGGACCCTGGCCAGCAGAGCAAGGCACCCGCCGGACCTGCTCTTTGTCAGCAGAAAAGGACTGGTGGGTGACGGCAGCCTTGGGGCTGTCTGGGGCTCAGCAATCATGAGAAGTCTCTGTGCTTGAATGGGTTTGTCCCTCTTTCTGTGCTTTCTGTTGTCCCTGTGCTCTGCGCTGTCTACCCAGGCCTGTGTAGCTGCGTGGCACAGATAAAGTGCAGGAGGGCCTCATTCGTCTGCCTTTTGAGGTGCCTGCTCACGGCAGCCTTTTCCATCTGCAAGCTCCATCTGGAGAGTGACTCCCTCCCTGTGTTTGGTCCCAGAGGCCAGGGCCTGTCATCTGCAGTCCCAGGTGGCATTGAGGGCTACCCAGTGCCTCAGGCTGCTGTGACCCTAGCGCAAAACAACAGGAGACAGTGGTAGGTGGTTGTTTCCAAACTCACATCCTTCAGGGGCGGTGTGCCATGCGTGTCCTTTGTCCAGCCCAGCCCCAGAGCTAGGCATCAGATCCAGGCACTGCTGCTGCCACTGCTGAATTCAGCAAGGATTTGGTGGTTGGTTTCCATCCCAGCAGAACCGGTCACTTATGACCACTGCATCCACTTGGCGCAGAAGTGAGCTGTGGTAGTCTGTTATTTTACAGTCTGTTCTTCTGTAGTATGTTTTAATATTCCTTGTTAGAAGTTTGTAGTGGTTGGTTCTATGCACCCCATTTGGCTCAGTCCTGAGTTGTTTACCACAGTTTTCCCTGCCAAAATGTATGTCAATCCACATGTCAATCCACCTGTATACCTCCCTTGTTGCCTTGTCTTACCCCTGTCTCTCAAAGATAGCACACTCCTTTGGTTCTGGAGTGTTCCCTGTCTTTCATCCTTTCCTCAAAGCAGAATTGGATTGTGAGTTCTGCTCTCACCCCGTGTTGGCTTCTGTTGGGGAGCCCTTACGCTGCACCCCTCCCCTAATGCCCTCCTATTGCTCAAAGGTTGTGTCCTCCCTGTGTTCCCCCTCCCCTTTAAAAGTAGCCCCTTCAGGGTCAGATTTGTCACTTGCTCTGCCCTCCTTCGGGATCACATCTTTGGAGTTTCAGGCAAGTGTCCTTCTCTCATTGCTGTGCCTCGGTTTCCTCGTGCTCTGTGCCTCTGCTGTGCTCCCCACGCCGCAGCGATCACCGCCACCCGCGGCAGTCTCGGCACAGACTCGGGGTGGCCACTCGCGTGTCTGCCCTGCGGCCACCAGCGGGACAGCCAGCCGGCCAGCCTCCGTCCCGTGGCCAAAGAGAGCCAGACTCAGTGAGCCTGGCTGGCGTGTAGTTATGTGGGTCTCTTGGTTCTCTTTTTAAAAAGGGGGGTTTATGCTTCTTCCTTTCCCGTTGGTGATATCCTCACCAGACTGTCACTACTTCACAAATATTATGATGGTGGCTTAGTCTCTTCTTCTGGCAGTTCCATCAGGATTCATGAATTCTTCTTATCGAGTGCCACGGACTTTTGCACCTTCAGATCTCTTAAGTAAGCTTTTGAATCAGATCTGCTCTCTTCGTTTGCCCAGTCCGACCTTTGTTTCTGCAGCTTGCTGTGGCTAGATGTGAGGACCAGGCACATCTCAGACATTCTGACTGTTGTGAAATAAAACCTGTGATTGGAAGAAAGATCCTGTGAAGGTGGGACAGCCCTGTTCTAAGCCAGCTTTTCTTTCCACCTAGAGATGCCCATCTGGACTCACCTTCTAGAGAGAGATATGGATGCTCATGGGTGAACAAACTGGCACAAAAATTTTAGTTTGCATAAGAGGCATAAAAGACGCTAACTCTAAAAATTTGATCCTGCCTGCAGCCCTTTTTCCTCTTTTTCTTTTTGTCTAGCTATCCCAGATCCATACTATCTGTGCAGCAGTATCAATGTGGAACTACAGATTGGTAAACTTCTTTCTTCTCTTTCTCTCTTGGATGTCTTTCTTTCTCTCCTACCTTGCTTTGTCTGGGCAAAGTGCACCTATCATATTTGACCTCTTACTCAGTATTGGAGTTTTTTGCAGCAATTGGAATGTAAGGGTTGTTAACCAGCACGTTTGAGACTAAATAGAGGACTACTTGCCAGAGTAAAGATGACTATATAATAAAAGTGTAAGAGTTCTCTATCACCTAGACTGGTGTTTTTGAACAACCGGATGAGATTTTATTATCAACATCACCTTCCTTACCTGGGTCCTTTTAAACATCACCTTACTTTCATGGATCATGCCACAGAGTACTTGCCAGTACTGAGGAAAAATACTCTTTGAGTACGGCAGTCTTGTCCAAATCCTGGAAAACCGGGTCTCCCATTTTCCTCTGGAGAGGAAAGAAGACCATTTGCCCTGCTCTTCCTTTTATCATGGATATATCTGTAGAAGGTTTTCTTGTTGCCTTTGATGTCTGTGGCCATATTTAACTAATCCCGGGGTCCTACCTATCCTTGCTTCCACCCTCTGTGTCCTTCTTTTTTGCACTTGAGATCTTCCAGGACCTTGTTCATCTATCCAGGCCTCCCAGAGTTTTTGCCTGTCTTTCTGTTTTCAGGATTCATTACTCTTGAGCTTGGAGGAGGTAGTCCTTGAATATTACCTGCCTTTCTTATGCCTCTCTTCTTTCTAGGAGAAGAGAATTATCCCATGGTAGCCTACCAAGCAGATCCCTGAAGAGGCCAACATCTGATTTCCTGAGTGTCCCAGATTGAGAAGCAAGATGTGTTAGATTTCCCTTGCTTCTGAATGGTCAGGTGTTTCTTAAACGTGGGAAAAGCCATATATGGGGTTTGTGGCATGGTCTGGAAGTGGGCAAAGGTCTTCTGACCTTGGTGCCTCCAGGCCACAACCTCTAGTGGAGAGACAGGCTGGCAGCAGTGACTAGAGGAGCAGAGTGGGGCAAAATGGAGCAGAGCAGTGGTGGCAGTGCAAGGCATGCTGCTGTGGCTGTGGTTGTGTTGCAGCTCTTGGGAAAGGTTGGGAGTGTCTGTGCTGCTGTGGGCAGAGGGGGAGGGAGCCGGGCTTCTCCACAGGCTCGGGCACAGGTGAGTATCCAGTGGGAAGGCAAGTTCTGCCACGGGAACTAAGGCCAACATGTGGGAGTGAAGACTTGTGCAGTTTGGATCTGCGTGAGCCACTGTGGAGGCCTGTGGGCCTGCAGGAGGACTTCTTGGGGCTATGCCCTGGAAGAATGTCCTCTAGACTTTTACCTTTAACCTTTCCCATGGACTCCGGTTTTTCATTTCAATGTACATTGTTACATTATTATAGTGATATATAGTGATCATATAGTGATTGTTGAAAATCATTTACTGTGCGATGTTTGGTGGCAATTGGTGGTATATATGATGGTCATTTCAGTTGAAATTTTAGTTGCACAATGTTTAGCAGACTTCCTTTCCCAGTTTTCGTTTTCACCGTCGCGTGCCCCTGAACCCACTATTCCTGAGAAAGACAGGACTGGAGATGGAACCTGCTCAAGAGCACAGGCCAGCCACCAGGCCTCTGCCATCTGCCCTCCTTTTCCGTGCCCATGCCAGGAGGGCACTGGCCATGCCTCCCCGGATTCTACCCTAACCCACCTTGTGACAGCCCTCAACCCTGCTCCTGCTTTCCTGTTGTATTAGCAGTCCCCGATTTTTGTTGTAATTCATGTTTCAGAGATTCCCGATACAGGCCACCCTCAGAAGCCAGTCACCCCAGTTCTTTTAATTATTTAGGCAGGAGAGTCGGCACCCTCCGGACAGCCGGAGGAGCGACTCTGGTGCCCCACAGGAGACCCGTGCCTGGCCACACCATAAGGTCCTCACAGGCTGGTCCCCCCTAAAGCCTTTTCTTTTGGCTTTTGTGTTTGGGGAAGGGCACCGGGGGCAGGTGCCATCGCCAGTCCTTTTGATTTTCTCTTCTCTTTTGATCTATGGGTAAGTGAGGGGGAATGAATTGGCAGAGAGATGCCTGGGACTCGGGCCCTTAGAAGTGAGGGGAAATGAAAATTGCATTTACTTCTTGTTTAGTTATTCTCTGCAGTATGAACTCACCTGTTTATTTTAGTTCTCAAGTTTAGTTCAAGTCTATGAAGTATTGTGTTGTTTTTAGTTAAGACAAGGTTATTATTTTGACTATGATTGTTATACCTTTCATTTTCAATAAATCCAAAAAGGGGGAGTTGTGGGAGCTTGTCCTGGAGGGGATGGGCCATGAAGTGGCCACACATCAGACAATCAATGAGCAACAGGAAGCCTCGGGAGAAGAAAAACCACAATGGATGACACCCAGGGAACTTCTGGTGAGTTTATCATAGAGAGTAAAGGACTCTGGGACTGACTGGGAGTGGCCATGCAGATCAACAGCCGTTGATTGGCCAGATGGTTTCTGGAACTTTCTAGAACACGCTGGTTCCAGGCCTTCCCCAGCACTGCTCAGCTGCAGCTCTGCAGCTCTTTGGCTTTGAACCAGCGTGTTTAACTGGCTTCTCAGGTTCTGGGGCTGGCTTCATCCCAGCATTCAATTCCTGCTCTGCCCTGAGGCTGGCTATTATTTCAGGCTCCAAGGCGATTGGCAACTGATTCAGCTCCTTTTCTAGCTGCTTGGCAACACAGAGCTCTCTGAGTCAAACCTCCATGCATATGGATACTGGGCATGGTCCTGTACTGGGATTTTCAAAGTTTCTTCTACCAAAATTCATCTTTTCTCCACCAGTAACTGTGGATAGTGCTAGTTTTTCTCAGTCTCCGTCTCTCTTCAGGGCTGGACAAGCTTTCTATAGAAGCTTTTAGCAGGTCTGTCAGTAGAGAGCAGTTGACATCATTTTCTGCATGGGAGTCTATTACTTTTCTGCCAGAAGATAGCAGCCTTGACTGAAAATTTATTTCTCCTTTATTATGTCATGAGCAGTTACTGCTGGATCAAATGCCCATGTCACCTCAAGAATACCCTGCTCATTGTGCCAGTTAAAATGTAAGGCCCCTAAAACGTTGCTCAGTGAGACACTTTAAAAGGACTTCAACTTGTTCACGAACTCTGATGTAGAAAAGCAGGAGAATTACTGACAAGATGTTCTCAAAAGAGGTCGGAACAACACAAAAATCTTCCCTGGCAACTTGTGAAAATCAGAGAACTTTGGCAAAACATTTAGAGCAGGAATCAATCAACATAAAGCATTCCATCAAGCATTAACTTAGCGTATTCAACTTAACAAATTCCAAGCCTGTTAGATTTTAAGTTACTGAAAAATCTGCTAGAATGAAATTGGAAGAACAAAGAGGAAGAGAGAATGAGAGAAAATATATAGAAAAGAACCAACACATCTGCCATTCCTGGTTCCAATGGTGTTCAGCTAATAGAATTCTAAGAGGAGGTAGGGCAAAGACATGTGGTTGCCACATAGCCTGAGTTAAAATCCCTTCGGCTTTCCTGGGGCCTTCCCCCACATGGGGCTGCCACTCACGTGGCCATTTAGGAGCTGGGTTAGGGGTTCCAGACACAGGGGTGGGGCATTGCCTCCGCTGTGCCAGGGATCAGCGGGCACTGCTGGGCTGGGATACAGGCCTGGGAGTGTGGGGTGTACAGAGCAAAGCATCACCTCTCCACAGCGAGGCTTGATCTGCCCCTTTCCCCACATAAGCACCTGAAATGTTTGGAGCCAGCAATCTCTAGCCTCTCACAACAAGGTTTCTGGGCTCCGGTGCTTCTTGGCTCTCCAGACTCCAAAGACTTGTGGCTGGATATTAAGAAACCTGCACTTTTATTGCTTCCAAAAGAGGCAGCATGAGGGTTTCTTTTTCTTTCTAAGACCTTCCCTTCTTTCTATGTCCTCAGCCTGAGATAGTCCTTGTAACGCCTCTCCTCTCTCCCCTACTCCACAACAATGCAGGGGGACAACGGAAAAACCAATCTATGAGAGGCCAGAAATGTTAGAAATGTTGCAATGTAGTAAGGGAAAAAAAAAAAAAAGCAGCACTATACAACAATAAAAATAAAATTGTACAAAAGAGATAATGCCATAACTGACAAAGGTGAAGTGTCACATGGGGCCCCCGGAACAAGGAGAAGATGGTGAGGGCTTAAAGAATGATTCTGATGGTAGATGGGCGCTGCTGGTGCTGCCTGGAGCAGCTGTGGGCCTGCAGTGGCAGTTTCCTGCTCCCTCTCTGCAGCACTGGTGGTGGCAGGGGCGATGGTGATGGGTGTCTCTCCCTGCAGAGCTCTGTTTGGCACTGCCGCTACCATCAGTCTGCCACGCTGGGCGTGCGCCTGGGAATCGGATCTGCCGCTCCACTGCCTCTTCCTACCACCCTGCTGGGCTCCACTGGGCTTGGCTGGACTCCCTTTTGGCTTGGCTGAACTCACTTGGTATCAGTGTCACCAATCTGGGCTGCACTGTTCTGCTGGAGCGGAAAAACAGTCCCACGTGCCACCCTGGCCTTGATGGTTTCAGTTGTGTGTCAGAGCTGTCACTTCCGTGCCACTCATCTCAACCCCGTGGCCTAAAAAATACTGTGGAAGGACAGAACTGGGAGGGAAATGGTGGTGGTGCTTTGGTCCCAGGGCCTCTCTGCTAGAGGGAGCCAGAAAGAAAGATCCCTCTTGCATTTGTGGTCATGGCATTTCCCTGCTGAAATCACACCCATGGCTGTGATGTAAAATGAATAAACAGTGCTGAAAGATCCATGACCTGGTCTCTGTAGCTAGGAGAAACCTCTAAATGCAATTGAAGTAGTGCTTCTCCTTGTTTGCTGCTTTCCTGAACTGAGCAAGGTCCAACTGGAAGAAGCCTTCTGGTTTTTGCTCAGAAGCATTAGTGGCCAAAGAGCACTGATGTGGTTCCTCACATCCCGCTCCCTTCTCAGTGCTCAACTTCTCTGGGTGGGCTATAGGGGATTAGTGTGTTCTTGGAGTTACTCTTAGATGCCTTGAGCAGTAGCTTATGGACTAGGAGGGCTTTTTGTCTTGCTTTGTAGCAGAGGAGAGCTTTGCAGGCTTTTTTTGGCCTGAGCTGTAGGGAAGATCTGGTTCCCTGCACTCTGTGAGTTCACAAACCAGCCCAGGGTGGCTGCTATTGTGATGTCAGGGGCCGCATCCCAGCGTTGCCAAGGCAAAGTTGCTGTGCCCAGGCCCGGCAGGGCTCAGTGAGCAGAGCAGCTCTGTGGCACGCTGACTGCAGGCGGAACCTGCTGATCGCCGAGGTCTCTGCCAGCAGGACTCGCAGGATTTTTGGTTTTTCCCCGCAGGCGTTGTCTGGTGCAGACTTGGGCAGCACTGCTCAGGCCATGGAGAGAGTGTGTGCTGCAGTTTGCACGGCTTTCTCCGTGGCCTATTCTGGGTACTTTTTCACCCAGCTGGCACGTAAGTGGACGGTTTTGTGCAGTGTGGCATATGGACACCAAAATGCCACCAAGAGGCCTTGAGTTGGGTAAAGCTGCTGTCAGCAGCTGCAGCTAAGAAAGTGGTGTCTTTAGCCAGAGGGGCCTGGGCAGCATTTGTAATGTAGCCTGCAGGGGCTCCGCTCCTCCCGTGGCATAGCCTGTGCCCATGGGGTCTGGAATCTCCTCAGTTTGCTGGCTCAAACCAGACAACTTGCAAGATAGGAGGACTGGGAGAGCTTGGCAGGAGTCCTTGGAAAAGCTGTGCACTGCTCTCCAGCACTGAGGGAAAGTCCCTCAGTTCAAGTCTTCTTGTCTGCATTCCCTCATCCCAGCATGTGCCTGTGGAACTTGACACTTCCTGAGTGCTAAAAGAGCCATTCCTTCTCGGATGAAATCACAGGATCAGCTTGGAAAAGGCCTCTGAGATGGACATTTCAGAGCAGTTCTTGTATGCTCCTGAACCCAGGAGCTGTTCCTGCGCTGTGTCCCCACGGAACTGCCACCATGGCTAAAGGGGACTTGGGTGAAGCTTTGTTGGGGAAGGGTTTTCAGTAAGCTCATGGCAATTGCTGCATGCAATCTATTCAGAAAACTGAAATCCAGGGAAGAGAGGAGCTGTAGCTCCTGCTGGTTGCGGTGGGGCAGAAGCTGGAATGCCTGTTGCAGAACCACTGGGACTTTCTCAGTCTCGAGTTTCTATGGGTTGAGAGGCCAAAGAGGACAAAGGGTAGACACGAGGCAGTAGTTAGTGCTGTTGCCTTGCTGTGTGACACAAGGGTTGCTGCTGGAGTGATGGAGTGAAAGCAGAATGCTCTGTCTTTGGTTGCTGACTATTTGGTGGGCTTGCCCAGCACAGGCAGTTTCCTTACAGCATCTGCTTCTTTTTCCCTTTTGTCTTGCAGGTCACATCACCCGTGCCTGGAGAGAATCCGCTCCTTGGGTGAGTGGGAAAGGAGCCTTTGGTGTGGGTAGCATTTGACAATTGTGGAGCAAGCTGTGAGCTGGGCCTGGTGCAGTCCAGTGCCAGCCTGGTTGGATGAATGAAAGAACAGTCCAGGCCCTTTGCAGCAGCAGCAGCAGCAGAAGCAGCAGCAGCAGTAGAATCTGCAGGAGGAGTTGGATCCCAGGCTGTTTTCTCCAGTTCCTTTTCAGAGCTTTTAAGCAGCTGAAAGTGGGGTTGTTTGGTTCTTGAAGCCATGATGGAATTTCTCCTGTACAAGAGACTACAGTCCCATCTAACTGGCCCATTTGACTTGAGTTTGAACAATTAGAATGCCATTTCTCTGCAGAAGATTTCTCCTTAGTGTATCTGGCTCTAGAGCTGAATAGAGAGGTTCCCTGTCCCTGACACTGCTGTCTATCTGCAGAGCCCAAAACAGACCTCTGAGCCTCCTCTGGATGCATGTCTTCCTGAAGAAGAGGCCAAATGGGAGGAAGATTCCCACCAAAATGCACCTGCTGCCACTGCAGGGCCTGAGCATCCAGCATCAGTAAGTGGCAGCTCTGGCTAGTCCTGTGGCTGGAGCAAAGCAGAGTTGCAAGTTTCTGAGCAGACAGCACCTGCCCTGCCTGGCTGAAGATGCTGAGGACTGGAATCTTTCCAGCTCCCCCAGAGCACTTCCCCCAGCCTGTGAGGCCTGGAGAAGGGGTGTGGAACTGGGACGATTAGGCATCACTTCTCTACTGTTCTGACAGGGGCTGGGAATTTTTCTCAGCAAGAGACAAGGGGTAGCAATAGGATGTCTTTGGATGCTCCTGGGGTACAAGTGAGGCCCTCTGTGCCCAGGGGCTGTGCAGGCTCCTTGTCCCCAGTGAAGAGAGTAGTGCAAAGGTGCAGTTCACAGACTTGCAGGATATGAGGAGACACTGTCCCCAGAAGGGACCTGGCCCTCCGCACAGAACAGCCAAAGTCAGCAGCTAAAGGAACAGCTGAGATGCAGCGGGGCCTGTAGCTGAAGAGACGTAAGGCTCTGAATGACAGGTTCTTTCCTGACCCTGCTGCTGCTGTCTGCGCACAGAGCACAAGGGCAGCGCCAGCACCTGCTCCGGCTGCCTCTGCACCCGAGGAAGAGGCTGAAGAGGAGGAAGGTGCCAATGAACTTGCCCCTTCTGTCAGCCCGCGGCCTGAGCAGCCAGCATCAGTAAGTGCCTGTTTGGGTTAGCAGTGTCTTTGGTGACATTCTGTCCCTCATGTAAAAGCAGGCTTTGGGTTCGGGGCCTTGAGCTGGAGAAGTGGGCTGCAAAAGCTGAGAGGTGAAGAGCCCTGGATGTGGCCAGCAGCATCTTCCTCAGGGCTTGCATTTGAAATGAGATCAGAGGGGCATCTCTGCCAGGCACATTTGTGACCCAAATTAATTTCTTGTCCCAGAGCTCCAGCTCCTCTGTCGTGGCACCTGCACAAGCTGCAGCTGAAGAAGCCTCCAGTGCCCAAGCTGGAAACTCAAGCAGGAGCAGCTCGTGCACCTGGAGCACGACTAGTTCCTCTGGCAGTAGGGAGCTGCTGGGAGAGAAGACAGAGGACAAGTGCCTGGCCATGCTGAGTACGTCCTTTGTGACCCTTGTGTGCCGCAGCAGTGCCTGGTGTGTGCGTGCGTGTGTCAGCAAGAGCTGTCCCAGCTCCTGTTCCTCCTCAGCTGAGTGCCAGCTCCTGAGGCCTCCCCACAGGAGCTGTTGCTGTGCTCTGAGGTGGGGAGGGATCTCTGGGCTGCTGCTCCTGCCTCGGAGGGCAGCTGGGCCTGGTTTGGCCTTGCCTGAGCTTCCCTCTAGGCAAAAGGCAGAGCAGAGATTGTTTCTGGCTGAGCAGGAGGCTGTGACTGAGCACATGAGGAGGCCTCCAGGAGCTCCTGTGGGGCCCAGCTCCTGTGGGGCAAGGCCAAGGTCATCTTCAGAGCTCAGCCTGTCCTAAAAGCTGAGGGACCTCATTCCCAAGGCCCATCACAGTAGGGTAGAACATCAGCTGCTGCTCTTGAGCGGCAGAAGGGCATTGTTTAGGCAAAGTCCTGCTTCAAGCTGGAGTTCTTAGCTCTGCTGGAGGCACTTTGCAATATTCTTCCTGTTCTGGAAAGGGCAGCTGTTGATAAAAATGGATTCCAGAACCCAACATGCCTTGCATGTTTGCAAGGATTAAATCTTTTGTTGAATGTCCCAGAGTGTTCATTGCCCAAACAGAAAGGTTGTGTTTGTCCTGCTGCCCTTAATGTCTGTAGGCAACAATCACTTCTCTTGCTTACACTTTTCTGATCCCTGTCTCCTCTGACTGTTTCTTGATGTGCTTAGATTTTAGTTTAGACTTCTAGTTTTGGACAGGCCATCTGTGCTGCAGGGCTGCTTGTCCTGCTGCTGTTGTTTTTTAGGTGGTGGCGGTGTGGTGGTGGTGTTGTTTCCTGAGGGAGTGAGTTGAAAGGACGCAGTGTCCCAGAGAGTGGGGCTGCCTTTCTGATCTGCTGCAGGGTGGGATCTCTTTTGAAGGGAGCATCTTTCCTTGGGATTTTTACAGAGATGCTGGTGAGCGAGGGAGATCCTGAGGCAAAATACACAGAACTGGAAACAATTGGCAGAGGGTGAGTGCAGCCACAGTTCTTTCCATTTACTGTTTGTCCCTGGACTTTTTTCCTCTTGTACTGTGGATTCCTGCACTTGCAGGGACTAAAGGACTTCTTCTTTCTCTGCGGCCGTTTTGTTTCTAGGGGTTTTGGCACGGTGTGCATGGCAGTGGAGACTGCCACAGGAGAAGAGGTAAGCGTCAAGCAGCGCCACAGCTTCTGCAGAACTGTTTTAGGACAGCATTTGATCTGTCATGTCTGGAAGAGTTTGCTTTCTTGCTGTGAAAGGGAGAATGCCAGTGGAATGATCAAGCCCCCTAGAGGTTGTCCAGCAGTTTTGCTCCATGTTTTCTGGCAGAAATTGACTTTCTGCTTGCAAGAGGTGTGTGAATGAAAATGGGGATGATCAAGTAAAGCCATGGGGGAAGTCTGCGGGATCGGTGAGTGGTGTTAGAGCTTTGAGGTGGACAGCATAGACCATGTTTCTGCCAGGTTTCCAAGGCAAAGGCTATCTGGCTCTTTGTCCTGGGAGGTGCCCAAGCAAGCGGTCTGATGTCCAGCCACAAGGAAGCTTGGCCCAGCCCAGCTCTGTCACCCCATCAGCACTGTCTCTGTGTTCCCCTGGTGGTTCTGTGCCACCAACTTTGGTTCATGTTTTCCATGTTGTTTTAGGTGGCCATAAAGAAAATTAGTCTTCTGGAAGAGAGCAACAGCGAGGTGTGCCTGAATGAAATCCAGATCATGCGTGGCAATAAGAATGCCAATCTTGTGACCTTTGTAGACAGGTGAGTGGTTCTGCTGTTCTGCCATGAAAGGTCATTCACATCCTGCAAGCCAGAAGTTCAACCACTCCTTTGGCGGCTGGCAGAGGATGGAGCTGTTAATTCCTATTTCTGGGCTGATCTACAGCGTCCTGGGAGGAGATTGCATTGGGGCTGCGTTCATCTTTGCTGGCGTACCTAGTTTGAAGTGTGCTTTCAAAGACCAGCCTTGGCCCTGTCTCACTGGGCCAACAGCCTCAAAGTTCCTGTCCTCTCTCCACGTGGTTTCATTTGTTTTGGCAATTGATTTTTTCCCATGGGTCTCCAGTGCTGACAAAGCACTGTAGATTGTATTTCCCTTGGCCTGTTGCATTGGTGTGGATACCAAGCAGCCTTTAGACTACATAGAGTTCAAGCCCTGTAGGGCATTGTGAATGACTATTCCTCCTGTCTTCCTCTGAGAGAGACACAGGAGCAAGAATCCATCAGGTCATGTAAGTGCACACCTTCATCTCCAGGCTGTTGTTTCCTCCTTTCAGCTACCTGGTGGATGAGGAACTCTGGCTGGTGATGGAATACATGGACGGAGGTTCTTTACACGATGTCATTAGGGAGACTCATATGGCAGAAGGAGAGATAGCAGCTGTCTCTCGGGAGGTAAGGGATGGCGCTTGTTTCTTCCCATGGCTTGGTCGGGACCGCCCTTCCAAATGGGTGATAAGGAGAGGAGAGATTTCCCCTTCCAAGCTTCCTTTCTGCCTTTCTCTTACACCTGGCAGTAGCAAGAGCAGATGAAGTGCCTGCCAATGTGCCTGCCCTTCTTCTAGTGTGTTTGTGTTTGCCTCTCTAAAGCCTTGCCTGGAGCCTGTGTGTGCTGCATTCCTTCCCCACAAGAGCAAAGTGGCTGGTGGCACCATGTTGAGCAAGTGGCAAAGACAAAGAGATCCTCACAGGACTCTCACAGAGCTCAGCCTCAAAGGAGAGCCTTGCACCCCAAGTGGTGTTTGCAAAAGCAGACACTGTTGTCTGGCTGCAGAGAGTACAGGCACTGCAGCAGTGCACCTTGAGTCTGTGTTTGCAGGGCACTGGCCAGAGCAACAATTGCCCTTTCCCTTTCAAAAGCAAACAACCACGCCCTTAGAAAAGCTCTGCTGTCCTCGTGTTGGAGCAGCCAGCTCTGCTGCCTTTGCCAGCAGCCTGGCCTGCCGTGGCTCACCAACCCCCAGGAAGTCAGTCTTGCAGGTGTGCCACTGCCCTGCTTGTGGCACGAAATCCACTCAGGCTCGTGTTCCTTTTTCCTCTCTCAGTGCCTGCAAGGCCTGGATTTCCTTCACTCCAAGCAAGTGATCCACCGAGACATAAAAGCCACAACATTCTCCTGGGCTTGGACGGCTCTGTCAAGTTGGGTGGGTGTTGCTGGCCAGGCTCAGCCGTGGCGGGCTGCGGTGTGGGGCTGCCTTTGGGTGCTGCCGCTTCCCTGGTGCCTGTGGCAGTGCAGGCTGCCCTGCTGCGAGCGCAGAGCACAGCCACAAGGTGCAGGGAGCTGTAGCTGGGCAGAAGGGGTCAGGAGCGCCTTTGGCTTGTGTGTGTCCCTTCCCCAGCAAGGCAGCAGCAGTCTAATAGCTTCAGGGGACTAAAAGCCACTGCCTGAAGTCCGGGGCTTTTGCAAAGTGGCCAATTGCGTATTTCCTCAGCTGCAGGCTCGAGGAATAGCAGCATGCCCCTGGTACAGCTGGATTCCACACTGCCTTCTTAGACATTGATTCAGTGGGGAATTCTTTTCTTTGCTTTCCTTTTTCAAGCTGGCTTGATGTGAGTGTTTTTTCTCCTCAGCTGATTTTGGCCTTGCTGCTCAGCTCACCGCTGAGCAGAGCAAACGGAGTTCAGCTGTTGGGACTACTCACTGGATGGCGCCAGAAATTTTCACAGGGAAGCCCTACGGCCCCAAAGTGGACATCTGGTCCTTTGGCATTGTGGGGATCGAGATGGTGGAAGGAGCACCTCCTTACCTGATGAACACCTCTCGCACGGTACGCTGCAACTACCCTCAGATGCTCCTGTCACTCTGACTAAATCTACTCCCATTCTGCTGCCTGGGAAGCTTGCTAACACCTGACAATGATTGGTGCCAGGCTGCATAGTCTCTTATGCTTCTTGCCCAGATTATCCCCTTGGCATTTCATCATGAATAGCACAAGAAAATCACTATGCCTTTTCCTTGGTGGAAGCTTTGCCTAAGAGAGCAGTGAGCAGCTTTACCTAAAGGAGCAGTGAGCTGCATTTTATGGGAGGAATCCTTGGAAATAGTACAGTTAGATTAAAGTCTGTCTTCCACCTCACCTGTAGAGCTGGTGTCAGTGCTGAGAGAAGCAAAGTGTGCTGCTGCTGATGGAGTTGCTCCTAATTCCATCAGCCAATGAAATCAGGGGTCAAGGCAAGAGCCTTTGCATGTTGGACTGGCTACGGCTGCCTCTGGCTTTGGGTTCTTTTAGTAGGGGTAGGAAAGGTATCTCCCTCCCTCTGGCAGGGAGTAAAGAGCCACTGGGGAGTGGAGCTTGTCCAGTGGGGTCTGTGTGAGCAGTTTGGCGTGTGAAGGAGACAGGTGGAGCGTGGCATTTCCTTCTTCTCCAGGTTCAGCAGCTGATAAGCACCAGGGGCACCCCGAAGCTGCAGAAGCCCAGGCAACAGTCGGCTTGGCTGCGAGACTTTCTCTGCTGCTGCCTGGAGACAGACGAGGACAGGCGCTGGTCTGCCCAGGAACTTCAGCAGGTAAAAGGCAAAGCGGCTGCCGGGTGCGCCGGCCGCCCGCTGCCAGGGGCTCCTCGTCTGCTCAAGTCCAAGGCGGCAGATGGGCCCTGCTGCTGAGAATCTCCAGTCTGGGGGCTTTTCAAAGGAAAACAGAGGAGAACCCTGGCCTGGTATGGGTTGGAAGGAGCCTTTCCAGGTCGCCTAGACCAAATCTCATTCAGCTGAAGCCATCTGGGTTAATGGATTTGTGGGATTGGGAGCCTTGTTTGGCTCATGTAGCATGGTCCTGGATGTGGAGACAGAGGTGCACAGAATGCCCTCCTTTGTGTATCTTTCTGCTTGCCAGAGAAAGCCAGTTTCAGCCTGTGAGGTCAGTAGAAATTAATTTCTTCTTTTTCTCTTTGGGCAGCATCCTTTTGTAACCTCAGCCAAGCCGACCTCCAGCCTGACGCCTCTGATCATGGCGACGCAGCAGTTTATGGCCGACAGGAGATACTAGCCCTGCAAGAGGCCATTGGTGTTTTTTGTAGTTTCTAGTTGATAGCTCGTAGTTTCTAGTTTGTTTAGACTGATAGTGTAAATAAATACGGTAATACATAAAACCTTCACTGTGCTGGAAGCCTCCCTTTGTTCTCATGCTGTGCATAAGCTCTAAATTTGCTTCTGAATGGTCAGGTGTTTCTTAAATGTGGGAAAAGCCATCTTTGAGGTTTGTGGCATGGTCTGGAAGTGGGCAAAGGTCTTCTGACCTTGGTGCCTCCAGGCCACAACCTCTAGTGGAGAGACAGGCTGGCAGCAGTGACTAGAGGAGCAGAGTGGGGCAAAATGGAGCAGAGCAGTGGTGGCAATGCAGGGCATGCTGCTGTGGCTGTGGTTGTGTTGCAGCTCTTGGGAAAGGTTGGGAGTGTCTGTGCTGCTGTGGGCAGATGGGGAGGGAGCCGGGCTTCTCCACAGGCTCGGGCACAGGTGAGCGTCCCGTGGGAAGGCAAGTTCTGCCACGGGAACTAAGGCCAACATGTGGGAGTGAAGACTTGTGCAGTTTGGAGCTGCGTGAGCCACTGTGGAGGCCTGTGGGCCTGCTGGAGGACTTCTTGGGGCAATGTCCTTTAGATTTTAACCTTTCCCTTATCTTGTCCCCTAGACTTTAAACTCTCCCATGGACTCTGGTTTTTTGTTTCAATGTACGTTTGATACATTATTAGTATATAATATATAGATATAGTATAGCTATCTATATATATAGATACATAGTCATCATATAGTGATGATTCAAAATCATTTACTGTGCGATGTTTTGTGGCAATTGACAGTATATTTGATGATCATTTAAATTTAAATTTTAGTTGCACAATATTTAACAGACTTCCTTTTCCAGTTTTCGTATTCATCCACCACGTCCCTGTACCCACTATCCTTGAGAAGGACAGGACTGGAGATGGAACCTGCTCAAGAGCACAGGCCAGCCACCAGCCATCTGCCATCTGCCCTCCTTTTCCGTGCCCTTGCCAGGAGGGCACTGGCCATGCCTCCCCAGATTCTACCCTAACCCACTTTGTGACAGGCCTCAACCCTGCTCCTGCTTTCCTGTTGTATTAGCAGTACCCGATTGTGGAGTTGTGTTTTTATACTTTATTGTATTTTCATTGTATTTCGATTTTAAAATGGTTTATCCCCTTGTACCCCTCTGTGCCCCTTTGGTTTATCCCTAGTTTTCCCATCCCTCCTCAAGTGTCCATCACCCTGTAAGTACAGAGACATTCCCCTGTCTCCTCCCAGATGCCTTGTCCGTCACTCGGTGTGCCTTCCCTTACATCTTGAAGCTTCCATCCAGAGCGTCAGGTGGTTGGGTGAGGGCCTGGGGCCCCTTCCCCTTTCCTCCCTCATTGGATACCCTCATTGTCAGTTTGTACAAGAGTCACTCCTTACTGTTTTCTCATTGGCAAGTCAGTTCTCCTCCTTCTCTCTATTTAATTGGTGGTTTGCACCTCTCTGGTGCTCTTGTCAGCAGGTTGTGATCAGGTGCAGTTGGGCTCTTTGCCGCCTCCATAAAGCTTTGGAGTTCTACCCCTGACAAGAAACTCTTTCTTATTCGCCAGTGGGATCAGCTACGCCTTGGGAGCAATGGAGGCACTCCCAAAAGCCCATCCAGGTCCAGCAGGGAGTGCTTCTTGCTGCCCTACTCGCCCCTTGGAGAGCTAGCTGGGGCTGAGTGGACTGGAGATCAGTGGTTGGGGGCGAGGACGCGGCAGATGGTGGCAGCGGCGATGGTGATGGGTGTCTCTCCCTGCAGAGCTCTGTTTGGCACTGCCGCTACCATCAGTCTGCCACGCTGGGTGTGCACGTGGGAATCGGATCTGCCGCTCCACTGCCTCTTCCTACCACCCTGCTGGGCTCCACTGGGCTTGGCTGGACTCCCTTTTGGCTTGGCTGAACTCACTTGGTATCAGTGTCACCACTCTGGACTGCACTGTTCTGCTGGAGCGGAAAAACAGTCCCACGTGCCACCCTGGCCCTGATGGTTTCAGTTGTGTGTCAGAGCTGTCACTTCCGTGCCACTCATCTCAACCCCGTGGCCTAAAAACTACTGTGGAAGGACAGAACTGGCAGGGAAATGGTGGTGGTGCTTTGGTCCCAAGGCCTCTCTGCTAGAGGGAGCCAGAAAGAAGGATCCCCCTTGCATTTGTGGTCATGGCATTTCCCTGCTGAAATCACACCCACGGCTGTGATGTAAAATGAATAAACAGTGCTGAAAGATCCATGACCTGGTCTCTGTAGCTAGGAGAAACCTCTAAATGTAATTGAAGTAGTGCTTCTCCTTGTTTTCTGCTTTCCTGAACTGAGCAAGGTCCAACTGGAAGAAGCCTTCTGGTTTTTGCTCAGAAGCATTAGTGGCCAAAGAGCACTGATGTGGTTCCTCACATCCCGCTCCCTTCTCAGTGCTCAATTTCTCCGGGTGGGCTGTAGGGGATTAGTGTGTTCTTGGAGTTACTCTTAGATGCCTTGAGCAGTAGCTTATGGACTAGGAGGGCTTTTTGTCTTGCTTTGTAGCAGAGGAGAGCTTTGCAGGCTTTTTTTGGCCTGAGCTGTAGGGAAGATCTGGTTCTCTGCACTCTGTGAGTTCACAAACCAGCCCAGGGTGGCTGCTATTGTGATGTCAGGGGCCGCATCCCAGCGTTGCCAAGGCAAAGTTGCTGTGCCCAGGCCCGGCAGGGCTCAGTGAGCAGAGCAGCTCAGTGGCACGCTGACTGCAGGCGGAACCTGCTGATCGCCGAGGTCTCTGCCAGCAGGACTCGCAGGATTTTTGGTTTTTCCCCGCAGGCGTTGTCTGGTGCAGACTTGGGCAGCGCTGCTCAGGCCATGGAGAGAGTGTGTGCTGCAGTTTGCACGGCTTTCTCCGTGGCCTATTCTGGGTACTTTTTCACCCAGCTGGCACGTAAGTGGACGGTTTTGTGCAGTGTGGCATATGGACACCAAAATGCCACCAAGAGGCCTTGAGTTGGGTAAAGCTGCTGTCAGCAGCTGCAGCTAAGAAGGGGGTGTCTCTAGCCAGAGGGGCCTGGGCAGCATTTGTAATGTAGCCTGCAGGGGCTCCGCTCCTCCCGTGGCATAGCCTGTGCCCATGGGGTCTGGAATCTCCTCAGTTTGCTGGCTCAAGCCAGACAACTTCCAAGATAGGAGGACTGGGAGAGCTTGGCAGAAGTCCTTGGAAAAGCTGTGCACTGCTCTCCAGCACTGAGGGAAAGTCCCTCAGTTCAAGTCTTCTTGTCTGCATTCCCTCATCCCAGCATGTGCCTGTGGAACTTGACACTTCCTGAGTGCTAAAAGAGCCATTCCTTCTCGGATGAAATCACAGGATCAGCTTGGAAAAGGCCTCTGAGATGGACATTTCAGAGCAGTTCTTGTATGCTCCTGAACCCAGGAGCTGTTCCTGCGCTGTGTCCCCACGGAACTGCCACCATGGCTAAAGGGGACTTGGGTGAAGCTTTTTTGGGGAAGGGTTTTCAGTAAGCTCATGGCAATTGCTGCATGCAATCCCTTCAGAAAACTGAAATCCAGGGAAGAGAGGAGCTGTAGCTCCTGCTGGTTGCGGTGGGGCAGAAGCTGGAATGCCTGTTGCAGAACCACTGGGACTTTCTCAGTCTCGAGTTTCTATGGGTTGAGAGGCCAAAGAGGACAAAGGGTAGACACGAGGCAGTAGTTAGTGCTGTTGCCTTGCTGTGTGACACAAGGGTTGCTGCTGGAGTGATGGAGTGAAAGCAGAATGCTCTGTCTTTGGTTGCTGACTATTTGGTGGGCTTGCCCAGCACAGGCAGTTTCCTTACAGCATCTGCTTCTTTTTCCCTTTTGTCTTGCAGGTCACATCACCCGTGCCTGGAGAGAATCCGCTCCTTGGGTGAGTGGGAAAGGAGCCTTTGGTGTGGGTAGCATTTGACAATTGTGGAGCAAGCTGTGAGCTGGGCCTGGTGCAGTCCAGTGCCAGCCTGGTTGGATGAATGAAAGAACAGTCCAGGCCCTTTGCAGCAGCAGCAGCAGCAGAAGCAGCAGCAGCAGTAGAATCTGCAGGAGGAGTTGGATCCCAGGCTGTTTTCTCCAGTTCCTTTTCAGAGCTTTTAAGCAGCTGAAAGTGGGGTTGTTTGGTTCTTAAAGCCATGATGGAATTTCTCCTGTACAAGAGACTACAGTCCCATCTAACTGGCCCATTTGACTTGAGTTTGAACAATTAGAATGCCATTTCTCTGCAGAAGATTTCTCCTTAGTGTATCTGGCTCTAGAGCTGAATAGAGAGGTTCCCTGTCCCTGACACTGCTGTCTATCTGCAGAGCCCAAAACAGACCTCTGAGCCTCCTCTGGATGCATGTCTTCCTGAAGAAGAGGCCAAATGGGAGGAAGATTCCCACCAAAGTGCACCTGCTGCCACTGCAGGGCCTGAGCATCCAGCATCAGTAAGTGGCAGCTCTGGCTAGTCCTGTGGCTGGAGCAAAGCAGAGTTGCAAGTTTCTGAGCAGACAGCACCTGCCCTGCCTGGCTGAAGATGCTGAGGACTGGAATCTTTCCAGCTCCCCCAGAGCACTTCCCCCAGCCTGTGAGGCCTGGAGAAGGGGTGTGGAACTGGGACGATTAGGCATCACTTCTCTACTGTTCTGACAGGGGCTGGGAATTTTTCTCAGCAAGAGACAAGGGGTAGCAATAGGATGTCTTTGGATGCTCCTGGGGTACAAGTGAGGCCCTCTGTGCCCAGGGGCTGTGCAGGCTCCTTGTCCCCAGTGAAGAGAGTAGTGCAAAGGTGCAGTTCACAGACTTGCAGGATATGAGGAGACACTGTCCCCAGAAGGGACCTGGCCCTCCGCACAGAACAGCCAAAGTCAGCAGCTAAAGGAACAGCTGAGATGCAGCGGGGCCTGTAGCTGAAGAGACGTAAGGCTCTGAATGACAGGTTCTTTCCTGACCCTGCTGCTGCTGTCTGTGCACAGAGCACAAGGGCAGCGCCAGCACCTGCTCTGGCTGCCTCTGCACTCGAGGAAGAGGCTGAAGAGGAGGAAGGTGCCAATGAACCTGCCCCTTCTGTCAGCCCGCGGCCTGAGCAGCCAGCATCAGTAAGTGCCTGTTTGGGTTAGCAGTGTCTTTGGTGACATTCTGTCCCTCATGTAAAAGCAGGCTTTGGGTTCGGGGCCTTGAGCTGGAGAAGTGGGCTGCAAAAGCTGAGAGGTGAAGAGCCCTGGATGTGGCCAGCAGCATCTTCCTCAGGGCTTGCATTTGAAATGAGATCAGAGGGGCATCTCTGCCAGGCACATTTGTGACCCAAATTAATTTCTTGTCCCAGAGCTCCAGCTCCTCTGTCGTGGCACCTGCACAAGCTGCAGCTGAAGAAGCCTCCAGTGCCCAAGCTGGAAACTCAAGCAGGAGCAGCTCGTGCACCTGGAGCACGACTAGTTCCTCTGGAAGCAGGGAGCTGCTGGGAGAGAAGACAGAGGACAAGTGCCTGGCCATGCTGAGTACGTCCTTTGTGACCCTTGTGTGCCGCAGCAGTGCCTGGTGTGTGTGTGCGTGTGTCAGCAAGAGCTGTCCCAGCTCCTGTTCCTCCTCAGCTGAGTGCCAGCTCCTGAGGCCTCCCCACAGGAGCTGTTGCTGTGCTCTGAGGTGGGGAGGGATCTCTGGGCTGCTGCTCCTGCCTCGGAGGGCAGCTGGGCCTGGTTTGGCCTTGCCTGAGCTTCCCTCTAGGCAAAAGGCAGAGCAGAGATTGTTTCTGGCTGAGCAGGAGGCTGTGGCCGAGCAAATGAGGAGGCCTCCAGGAGCTCCTGTGGGGCCCAGCTCCTGTGGGGCAAGGCCAAGGTCATCTTCAGAGCTCAGCCTGTCCTAAAAGCTGAGGGACCTCATTCCCAAGGCCCATCACAGTAGGGTAGAACATCAGCTGCTGCTCTTGAGCGGCAGAAGGGCATTGTTTAGGCAAAGTCCTGCTTCAAGCTGGAGTTCTTAGCTCTGCTGGAGGCACTTTGCAATATTCTTCCTGTTCTGGAAAGGGCAGCTGTTGATAAAAATGGATTCCAGAACCCAACATGCCTTGCATGTTTGCAAGGATTAAATCTTTTGTTGAATGTCCCAGAGTGTTCATTGCCCAAACAGAAAGGTTGTGTTTGTCCTGCTGCCCTTAATGTCTGTAGGCAACAATCACTTCTCTTGCTTACACTTTTCTGATCCCTGTCTCCTCTGACTGTTTCTTGATGTGCTTAGATTTTAGTTTAGACTTCTAGTTTTGGACAGGCCATCTGTGCTGCAGGGCTGCTTGTCCTGCTGCTGTTGTTTTTTAGGTGGTGGCGGTGTGGTGGTGGTGTTGTTTCCTGAGGGAGTGAGTTGAAAGGACGCAGTGTCCCAGAGAGTGGGGCTGCCTTTCTGATCTGCTGCAGGGTGGGATCTCTTTTGAAGGGAGCATCTTTCCTTGGGATTTTTACAGAGATGCTGGTGAGCGAGGGAGATCCTGAGGCAAAATACACAGAACTGGAAACAATTGGCAGAGGGTGAGTGCAGCCACAGTTCCTTCCATTTACTGTTTGTCCCTGGACTTTTTTCCTCTTGTACTGTGGAGTCCTGCACTTGCAGGGACTAAAGGACTTCTTCTTTCTCTGCGGCCGTTTTGTTTCTAGGGGTTTTGGCACGGTGTGCATGGCAGTGGAGACTGCCACAGGAGAAGAGGTAAGCGTCAAGCAGCGCCACAGCTTCTGCAGAACTGTTTTAGGACAGCATTTGATCTGTCATGTCTGGAAGAGTTTGCTTTGTTGCTGTGAAAGGGAGAATGCCAGTGGAATGATCAAGCCCCCTAGAGGTTGTCCAGCAGTTTTGCTCCATGTTTTCTGGCAGAAATTGACTTTCTGCTTGCAAGAGGTGTGTGAATGAAAATGGGGATGATCAAGTAAAGCCATGGGGGAAGTCTGTGGGAACGGTGAGTGTTGTTAGAGCTTTGAGGTGGACAGCATAGACCATGTTTCTGCCAGGTTTCCAAGGCAAAGGCTATCTGGCTCTTTGTCCTGGGAGGTGCCCAAGCAAGCGGTCTGATGTCCAGCCACAAGGAAGCTTGGCCCAGCCCAGCTCTGTCACCCCATCAGCACTGTCTCTGTGTTCCCCTGGTGGTTCTGTGCCACCAACTTTGGTTCATGTTTTCCATGTTGTTTTAGGTGGCCATAAAGAAAATTAGTCTCCTGGAAGAGAGCAACAGCGAGGTGTGCCTGAATGAAATCCAGATCATGCGTGGCAATAAGAATGCCAATCTTGTGACCTTTGTAGACAGGTGAGTGGTTCTGCTGTTCTGCCATGAAAGGTCATTCACATCCTGCAAGCCAGAAGTTCAACCACTCCTTTGGCGGCTGGCAGAGGATGGAGCTGTTAATTCCTATTTCTGGGCTGATCTACAGCGTCCTGGGAGGAGATTGCATTGGGGCTGCGTTCATCTTTGCTGGCGTACCTAGTTTGAAGTGTGCTTTCAAAGACCAGCCTTGGCCCTGTCTCACTGAGCCAACAGCCTCAAAGTTCCTGTCCTCTCTCCACATGGTTTCATTTGTTTTGGCAATTGATTTTTTCCCACGGGACTCCAGTGCTGACAAAGCACTGTAGATTGTATTTCCCTTGGCCTGTTGCATTGGTGTGGATACCAAGCAGCCTTTAGACTACATAGAGTTCAAGCCCTGTAGGGCATTGTGAATGACTATTCCTCCTGTCTTCCTCTGAGAGAGACACAGGAGCAAGAATCCATCAGGTCATGTAAGTGCACACCTTCATCTCCAGGCTGTTGTTTCCTCCTTTCAGCTACCTGGTGGATGAGGAACTCTGGCTGGTGATGGAATACATGGACGGAGGTTCTTTACACGATGTCATTAGGGAGACTCATATGGCAGAAGGAGAGATAGCAGCTGTCTCTCGGGAGGTAAGGGATGGCGCTTGTTTCTTCCCATGGCTTGGTCGGGACCGCCCTTCCAAATGGGTGATAAGGAGAGGAGAGATTTCCCCTTCCAAGCTTCCTTTCTGCCTTTCTCTTACACCTGGCAGTAGCAAGAGCAGATGAAGTGCCTGCCAATGTGCCTGCCCTTCTTCTAGTGTGTTTGTGTTTGCCTCTCTAAAGCCTTGCCTGGAGCCTGTGTGTGCTGCATTCCTTCCCCACAAGAGCAAAGTGGCTGGTGGCACCATGTTGAGCAAGTGGCAAAGACAAAGAGATCCTCACAGGACTCTCACAGAGCTCAGCCTCAAAGGAGAGCCTTGCACCCCAAGTGGTGTTTGCAAAAGCAGACACTGTTGTCTGGCTGCAGAGAGTACAGGCACTGCAGCAGTGCACCTTGAGTCTGTGTTTGCAGGGCACTGGCCAGAGCAACAATTGCCCTTTCCCTTTCAAAAGCAAACAACCACGCCCTTAGAAAAGCTCTGCTGTCCTCGTGTTGGAGCAGCCAGCTCTGCTGCCTTTGCCAGCAGCCTGGCCTGCCGTGGCTCACCAACCCCCAGGAAGTCAGTCTTGCAGGTGTGCCACTGCCCTGCTTGTGGCACGAAATCCACTCAGGCTCGTGTTCCTTTTTCCTCTCTCAGTGCCTGCAAGGCCTGGATTTCCTTCACTCCAAGCAAGTGATCCACCGAGACATCAAAAGCCACAACATTCTCCTGGGCTTGGACGGCTCTGTCAAGTTGGGTGGGTGTTGCTGGCCAGGCTCAGCCGTGGCGGGCTGCGGTGTGGGGCTGCCTTTGGGTGCTGCCGCTTCCCTGGTGCCTGTGGCAGTGCAGGCTGCCCTGCTGCGAGCGCAGAGCACAGCCACAAGGTGCAGGGAGCTGTAGCTGGGCAGAAGGGGTCAGGAGCGCCTTTGGCTTGTGTGTGTCCCTTCCCCAGCAAGGCAGCAGCAGTCTAATAGCTTCAGGGGACTAAAAGCCACTGCCTGAAGTCCGGGGCTTTTGCAAAGTGGCCAATTGCGTATTTCCTCAGCTGCAGGCTCGAGGAATAGCAGCATGCCCCTGGTACAGCTGGATTCCACACTGCCTTCTTAGACATTGATTCAGTGGGGAATTCTTTTCTTTGCTTTCCTTTTTCAAGCTGGCTTGATGTGAGTGTTTTTTCTCCTCAGCTGATTTTGGCCTTGCTGCTCAGCTCACCGCTGAGCAGAGCAAACGGAGATCAGCTGTTGGGACTACTCACTGGATGGCGCCAGAAATTTTCACAGGGAAGCCCTACGGCCCCAAAGTGGACATCTGGTCCTTTGGCATTGTGGGGATCGAGATGGTGGAAGGAGCACCTCCTTACCTGATGAACACCTCCCGCACGGTACGCTGCAACTACCCTCAGATGCTCCTGTCACTCTGACTAAATCTACTCCCATTCTGCTGCCTGGGAAGCTTGCTAACACCTGACAATGATTGGTGCCAGGCTGCATAGTCTCTTATGCTTCTTGCCCAGATTATCCCCTTGGCATTTCATCATGAATAGCACAAGAAAATCACTATGCCTTTTCCTTGGTGGAAGCTTTGCCTAAGAGAGCAGTGAGCAGCTTTACCTAAAGGAGCAGTGAGCTGCATTTTATGGGAGGAATCCTTGGAAATAGTACAGTTAGATTAAAGTCTGTCTTCCACCTCACCTGTAGAGCTGGTGTCAGTGCTGAGAGAAGCAAAGTGTGCTGCTGCTGATGGAGTTGCTCCTAATTCCATCAGCCAATGAAATCAGGGGTCAAGGCAAGAGCCTTTGCATGTTGGACTGGCTACGGCTGCCTCTGGCTTTGGGTTCTTTTAGTAGGGGTAGGAAAGGTATCTCCCTCCCTCTGGCAGAGAGTAAAGAGCCACTGGGGAGTGGAGCTTGTCCAGTGGGGTCTGTGTGAGCAGTTTGGCGTGTGAAGGAGACAGGTGGAGCGTGGCATTTCCTACTTCTCCAGGTTCAGCAGCTGATAAGCACCAGGGGCACCCTGAAGCTGCAGAAGCCCAGGCAACAGTCGGCTTGGCTGCGAGACTTTCTCTGCTGCTGCCTGGAGACAGACGAGGACAGGCGCTGGTCTGCCCAGGAACTTCAGCAGGTAAAAGGCAAAGCGGCTGCCGGGTGCGCCGGCCGCCCGCTGCCAGGGGCTCCTCGTCTGCTCAAGTCCAAGGCGGCAGATGGGCCCTGCTGCTGAGAATCTCCAGTCTGGGGGCTTTTCAAAGGAAAACAGAGGAGAACCCTGGCCTGGTATGGGTTGGAAGGAGCCTTTCCAGGTCGCCTAGACCAAATCTCATTCAGCTGAAGCCATCTGGGTTAATGGATTTGTGGGATTGGGAGCCTTGTTTGGCTCATGTAGCATGGTCCTGGATGTGGAGACAGAGGTGCACAGAATGCCCTCCTTTGTGTATCTTTCTGCTTGCCAGAGAAAGCCAGTTTCAGCCTGTGAGGTCAGTAGAAATTAATTTCTTCTTTTTCTCTTTGGGCAGCATCCTTTTGTAACCTCAGCCAAGCCGACCTCCAGCCTGACGCCTCTGATCATGGCGACGCAGCAGTTTATGGCCGACAGGAGATACTAGCCCTGCAAGAGGCCATTGGTGTTTTTTGTAGTTTCTAGTTGATAGCTCGTAGTTTCTAGTTTGTTTAGACTGATAGTGTAAATAAATACGGTAATACATAAAACCTTCACTGTGCTGGAAGCCTCCCTTTGTTCTCATGCTGTGCATAAGCTCTAAATTTGCTTCTGAATGGTCAGGTGTTTCTTAAATGTGGGAAAAGCCATCTTTGGGGTTTGTGGCATGGTCTGGAAGTGGGCAAAGGTCTTCTGACCTTGGTGCCTCCAGGCCACAACCTCTAGTGGAGAGACAGGCTGGCAGCAGTGACTAGAGGAGCAGAGTGGGGCAAAATGGAGCAGAGCAGTGGTGGCAGTGCAGGGCATGCTGCTGTGGCTGTGGTTGTGTTGCAGCTCTTGGGAAAGGTTGGGAGTGTCTGTGCTGCTGTGGGCAGAGGGGGAGGGAGCCGGGCTTCTCCACAGGCTCGGGCACAGGTGAGCGTCCCGTGGGAAGGCAAGTTCTGCCACGGGAACTAAGGCCAACATGTGGGAGTGAAGACTTGTGCAGTTTGGAGCTGCGTGAGCCACTGTGGAGGCCTGTGGGCCTGCTGGAGGACTTCTTGGGGCAATGTCCTTTAGATTTTAACCTTTCCCTTATCTTGTCCCCTAGACTTTAAACTCTCCCATGGACTCTGGTTTTTTGTTTCAATGTACGTTTGATACATTATTAGTATATAATATATAGATATAGTATAGCTATCTATATATATAGATACATAGTCATCATATAGTGATGATTCAAAATCATTTACTGTGCGATGTTTTGTGGCAATTGACAGTATATTTGATGATCATTTAAATTTAAATTTTAGTTGCACAATATTTAACAGACTTCCTTTTCCAGTTTTCGTATTCATCCACCACGTCCCTGTACCCACTATCCTTGAGAAGGACAGGACTGGAGATGGAACCTGCTCAAGAGCACAGGCCAGCCACCAGCCATCTGCCATCTGCCCTTCTTTTCCGTGCCCTTGCCAGGAGGGCACTGGCCATGCCTCCCCAGATTCTACCCTAACCCACTTTGTGACAGGCCTCAACCCTGCTCCTGCTTTCCTGTTGTATTAGCAGTACCCGATTGTGGAGTTGTGTTTTTATACTTTATTGTATTTTCATTGTATTTCGATTTTAAAATGGTTTATCCCCTTGTACCCCTCTGTGCCCCTTTGGTTTATCCCTAGTTTTCCCATCCCTCCTCAAGTGTCCATCACCCTGTAAGTACAGAGACATTCCCCTGTCTCCTCCCAGATGCCTTGTCCGTCACTCGGTGTGCCTTCCCTTACATCTTGAAGCTTCCATCCAGAGCGTCAGGTGGTTGGGTGAGGGCCTGGGGCCCCTTCCCCTTTCCTCCCTCATTGGATACCCTCATTGTCAGTTTGTACAAGAGTCACTCCTTACTGTTTTCTCATTGGCAAGTCAGTTCTCCTCCTTCTCTCTATTTAATTGGTGGTTTGCACCTCTCTGGTGCTCTTGTCAGCAGGTTGTGATCAGGTGCAGTTGGGCTCTTTGCCGCCTCCATAAAGCTTTGGAGTTCTACCCCTGACAAGAAACTCTTTCTTATTCGCCAGTGGGATCAGCTACGCCTTGGGAGCAATGGAGGCACTCCCAAAAGCCCATCCAGGTCCAGCAGGGAGTGCTTCTTGCTGCCCTACTCGCCCCTTGGAGAGCTAGCTGGGGCTGAGTGGACTGGAGATCAGTGGTTGGGAGCGAGGACGCGGCAGATGGTGGCAGCGGCGATGGTGATGGGTGTCTCTCCCTGCAGAGCTCTGTTTGGCACTGCCGCTACCATCAGTCTGCCACGCTGGGTGTGCACGTGGGAATCGGATCTGCCGCTCCACTGCCTCTTCCTACCACCCTGCTGGGCTCCACTGGGCTTGGCTGGACTCCCTTTTGGCTTGGCTGAACTCACTTGGTATCAGTGTCACCACTCTGGACTGCACTGTTCTGCTGGAGCGGAAAAACAGTCCCACGTGCCACCCTGGCCCTGATGGTTTCAGTTGTGTGTCAGAGCTGTCACTTCCGTGCCACTCATCTCAACCCCGTGGCCTAAAAACTACTGTGGAAGGACAGAACTGGCAGGGAAATGGTGGTGGTGCTTTGGTCCCAAGGCCTCTCTGCTAGAGGGAGCCAGAAAGAAGGATCCCCCTTGCATTTGTGGTCATGGCATTTCCCTGCTGAAATCACACCCACGGCTGTGATGTAAAATGAATAAACAGTGCTGAAAGATCCATGACCTGGTCTCTGTAGCTAGGAGAAACCTCTAAATGTAATTGAAGTAGTGCTTCTCCTTGTTTTCTGCTTTCCTGAACTGAGCAAGGTCCAACTGGAAGAAGCCTTCTGGTTTTTGCTCAGAAGCATTAGTGGCCAAAGAGCACTGATGTGGTTCCTCACATCCCGCTCCCTTCTCAGTGCTCAATTTCTCCGGGTGGGCTGTAGGGGATTAGTGTGTTCTTGGAGTTACTCTTAGATGCCTTGAGCAGTAGCTTATGGACTAGGAGGGCTTTTTGTCTTGCTTTGTAGCAGAGGAGAGCTTTGCAGGCTTTTTTTGGCCTGAGCTGTAGGGAAGATCTGGTTCTCTGCACTCTGTGAGTTCACAAACCAGCCCAGGGTGGCTGCTATTGTGATGTCAGGGGCCGCATCCCAGCGTTGCCAAGGCAAAGTTGCTGTGCCCAGGCCCGGCAGGGCTCAGTGAGCAGAGCAGCTCAGTGGCACGCTGACTGCAGGCGGAACCTGCTGATCGCCGAGGTCTCTGCCAGCAGGACTCGCAGGATTTTTGGTTTTTCCCCGCAGGCGTTGTCTGGTGCAGACTTGGGCAGCGCTGCTCAGGCCATGGAGAGAGTGTGTGCTGCAGTTTGCACGGCTTTCTCCGTGGCCTATTCTGGGTACTTTTTCACCCAGCTGGCACGTAAGTGGACGGTTTTGTGCAGTGTGGCATATGGACACCAAAATGCCACCAAGAGGCCTTGAGTTGGGTAAAGCTGCTGTCAGCAGCTGCAGCTAAGAAGGGGGTGTCTCTAGCCAGAGGGGCCTGGGCAGCATTTGTAATGTAGCCTGCAGGGGCTCCGCTCCTCCCGTGGCATAGCCTGTGCCCATGGGGTCTGGAATCTCCTCAGTTTGCTGGCTCAAGCCAGACAACTTCCAAGATAGGAGGACTGGGAGAGCTTGGCAGAAGTCCTTGGAAAAGCTGTGCACTGCTCTCCAGCACTGAGGGAAAGTCCCTCAGTTCAAGTCTTCTTGTCTGCATTCCCTCATCCCAGCATGTGCCTGTGGAACTTGACACTTCCTGAGTGCTAAAAGAGCCATTCCTTCTCGGATGAAATCACAGGATCAGCTTGGAAAAGGCCTCTGAGATGGACATTTCAGAGCAGTTCTTGTATGCTCCTGAACCCAGGAGCTGTTCCTGCGCTGTGTCCCCACGGAACTGCCACCATGGCTAAAGGGGACTTGGGTGAAGCTTTTTTGGGGAAGGGTTTTCAGTAAGCTCATGGCAATTGCTGCATGCAATCCCTTCAGAAAACTGAAATCCAGGGAAGAGAGGAGCTGTAGCTCCTGCTGGTTGCGGTGGGGCAGAAGCTGGAATGCCTGTTGCAGAACCACTGGGACTTTCTCAGTCTCGAGTTTCTATGGGTTGAGAGGCCAAAGAGGACAAAGGGTAGACACGAGGCAGTAGTTAGTGCTGTTGCCTTGCTGTGTGACACAAGGGTTGCTGCTGGAGTGATGGAGTGAAAGCAGAATGCTCTGTCTTTGGTTGCTGACTATTTGGTGGGCTTGCCCAGCACAGGCAGTTTCCTTACAGAATCTGCTTCTTTTTCCCTTTTGTCTTGCAGGTCACATCACCCGTGCCTGGAGAGAATCCGCTCCTTGGGTGAGTGGGAAAGGAGCCTTTGGTGTGGGTAGCATTTGACAATTGTGGAGCAAGCTGTGAGCTTGGCCTGGTGCAGTCCAGTGCCAGCCTGGTTGGATGAATGAAAGAACAGTCCAGGCCCTTTGCAGCAGCAGCAGCAGCAGCAGCAGCAGCAGCAGCACCAGCTGGAGGAGTAGTTGGATCCCAGGCTGTTTTCTCCAGTTCCTTTTCAGAGCTTTTAAGCAGCTGAAAGTGGGGTTGTTTGGTTCTTGAAGCCATGATGGAATTTCTCCTGTACAAGACAGTGCAGTCCCATCTAACTGGCCCATTTGACTTGAGTTTGAACAATTAGAATGCCATTTCTCTGCAGATGATTTCTCCTTAGTGTATCTGGCTCTAGAGCTGAATAGAGAGGTTCCCTGTCCCTGACACTGCTGTCTATCTGCAGAGCCCAAAACAGACCTCTGAGCCTCCTCTGGATGCATGTCTTCCTGAAGGAGAGACCAAAGGGGAGGAAGATTCCCACCAAAGTGCACCTGCTGCCACTGCAGGGCCTGAGCATCCAGCATCAGTAAGTGGCAGCTCTGGCTAGTCCTGTGGCTGGAGCAAAGCAGAGCTGCAAGTTTCTAAGCAGACAGCACCTGCCCTGCCTGGCTGAAGATGCTGAGGACTGGAATCTTTCCAGCTCTCCCAGAGCACTTCCCCCAGCCTGTGAGGCCTGGAGAAGGGGTGTGGAACTTGGACATTTAGGCATCACTTCCCTACTGTTCTGAAGGGTCTGGGAATTTGTCTCAGCAAGAGACAAGGGGTAGCAATAGGATGTCTTTGGATGCTCCTGGGGTACAAGTGAGGCCCTCTGTGCCCAGGGGCTGTGCAGGCTCCTTGTCCCCAGTGAAGAGAGCAGTGCAAAGGTGCAGTTCACAGCCTTGCAGGATATGAGGAGACACTGTCCCCAGAAGGGACCTGGCCCTCCCCAAAGAACAGCCAAAGTCAGCAGCTAAAGGAACAGCTGAGATGCAGCGGGGCTTGTAGCTGAAGAGACGTAAGGCTCTGAATGACAGGTTCTTTCCTGACCCTGCTGCTGCTGTCTGTGCACAGAGCACAAGGGCAGCGCCAGCACCTGCTCCGGCTGCCTCTGCACCCGAGGAAGAGGCTGAAGAGGAGGAAGGTGCCAATGAACCTGCGCCTGCTGTCAGCCCACGGCCTGAGCAGCCAGCATCAGTAAGTGCCTGTTTGGGTTAGCAGTGTCTTTGGTGACATTCTGTCCCTCATGTAAAAGCAGGCTTTGTGTTCGGGGCCTTGAGCTGGAGAAGTGGGCTGCAAAAGCTGAGAGGTGAAGAGCCCTGGATTGGCCAGCAGCATCTTCCTCAGGGCTTGCATTTGAAATGAGATTGGAGGGACATCTCTGCCCGGCACATTTGTGACCCAAATTAATTTCTTGTCCCAGAGCTCCAGCTCCTCTGTCGTGGCACCTGCACAAGCTGCAGCTGAAGAAGCCTCCAGTGCCCAAGCTGGAAACTCAAGCAGGAGCAGCTCGTGCACCTGGAGCACGACTAGTTCCTCTGGCAGCATGGAGCTGCTGGGAGAGAAGACAGAGGACAAGTGCCTGGCCATGCTGAGTACGTCCTTTGTGACCCTTGTGTGCCGCAGCAGTGCCTGGTGTGTGTGTGCGTGTGTCAGCAAGAGCTGTCCCAGCTCCTGTTCCTCCTCAGCTGAGTGCCAGCTCCTGAGGCCTCCCCACAGGAGCTGTTGCTGTGCTCTGAAGTGGGGAGGGATCTCTGGGCTGCCGCTCCTGCCTCGGAGGGCAGCTGGGCCTGGTTTGGCCTTGCCTGAGCTTCCCTCTAGGCAAAAGGCAGAGCAGAGATTGTTTCTGGCTGAGCAGGAGGCTGTGACCGAGCAAATGAGGAGGCCTCCAGGAGCTCCTATGGGGCCCAGCTCCTGTGGGGCACGGCCAAGGTCATCTTCAGAGCTCAGCCTGTCCTAAAAGCTGAGGGACCTCATTCCCAAGGCCCATCACAGTAGGGTAGAACATCAGCTGCTACTCTTGAGCGGCAGAAGGGCATTGTTTAGGCAAAGTCCTGCTTCAAGCTGGAGTTCCTAGCTTTGCTGGAGGCACTATGCAATATTCTTCCTGTTCTGGAAAGGGCAGCTGTTGATAAAAATGGATTCCAGAACCCAACATGCCTTGCATGTTTGCAAGGATTAAATCTTTTGTTGAATGTCCCAGAGTGTTCATTGCCCGAACAGAAAGGTTGTGTTTGTCCTGCTGCTCTTAATGTCTGAAGGCAACAATCACTTCTCTTGCTTACACTTTTCTGATCCCTGTCTCCTCTGACTGTTTCTTGATGTGCTTAGATTTTAGTTTAGACTTCTAGTTTTGGACAGGCCATCTGTGCTGCAGGGCTGCTTGTCCTGCTGCTGTTGTTTTTTAGGTGGTGGCGGTGTGGTGGTGGTGTTGTTTCCTGAGGGAGTGAGTTGAAAGGGCGCAGTGTCCCAGAGAGTGGGGCTGCCTTTCTGATCTGCTGCAGGGTGGGATCTCTTTTGAAGGGAGTATCTTTCCTTGGGATTTTTACAGAGATGCTGGTGAGCGAGGGAGATCCTGAGGCAAAATACACAGAACTGGAAACAATTGGCAGAGGGTGAGTGCAGCCACAGTTCTTTCAATTTACTGTTTGTCCCTGGACTTTTTTCCTCTTGTACTGTGGATTCCTGCACTTGCAGGGACTAAAGGACTTCTTCTTTCTCTGCGGCTGTTTTGTTTCTAGGGGTTTTGGCACGGTGTGCATGGCAGTGGAGACTGCCACAGGAGAAGAGGTAAGCGTCAAGCAGCGCCACAGCTTCTGCAGAACTGTTTTAGGACAGCATTTGATCTGTCATGTCGGGAAGAGTTTGCTTTGTTGCTGTGAAAGGGAGAATGCCAGTGGAATGATCAAGCCCCCTAGAGGTTGTCCAGCAGTTTTGCTCCATTTTTCTGGCAGAAATTGACTTTCTGCTTGCAAGAGGTGTGTGAATGAAAATGGGGATGATCAAGTAAAGCCATGGGGGAAGTCTGTGGGAACGGTGAGTGTTGTTAGAGCTTTGAGGTGGACAGCATAGACCATGTTTCTGCCAGGTTTCCAAGGCAAAGGCTATCTGGCTCTTTGTCCTGGGAGGTGCCCAAGCAAGCGGTCTGATGTCCAGCCACAAGGCAGCTTGGCCCAGCCCAGCTCTGTCACTCCATCAGCACTGTCTCTGTGGTCCGCTGGTGGTTCTGTGGCACCAACTTTGGTTCATGTTTTCCATGTTGTTTTAGGTGGCCATAAAGAAAATTAGTCTCCTGGAAGAGAGCAACAGCGAGGTGTGCCTGAATGAAATCCAGATCATGCGTGGCAATAAGAATGCCAATCTTGTGACCTTTGTAGACAGGTGAGTGGTTCTGCTGTTCTGCCATGAAAGGTCATTCACATCCTGCAAGCCAGAAGTTCAACCACTCCTTTGGTGGCTGGCAGAGGATGGAGCTGTTAATTCCTATTTCTGGGCTGATCTACAGCGTCCTGGGAGGAGATTGCATTGGGGCTGCATTCATCTTTGCTGGCATACCTAGTTGGAAGTGTGCTTTCAAAGACCAGCCTTGGCCCTGTCTCACTGAGCCAACAGCCTCAAAGTTCCTGTCCTCTCTCCACATGGTTTCATTTGTTTTGGCAATTGATTTTTTCCCACGGGTCTCCAGTGCTGACAAAGCGCTGTAGATTGTATTTCCCTTGGCCTGTTACATTGGTGTGGATACCAAGCAGCCTTTAGACTGCGCAGAGTTCAAGCCCTGTAGAGCATTGTGAATGATTATTCCTCCTGTCTTCCTCTGAGAGAGACACAGGAGCAAGAGTCCATCAGGTCATGTAAGTGCACACCTTCATCTCCAGGCTGTTGTTTCCTCCTTTCAGCTACCTGGTGGATGAGGAACTCTGGCTGGTGATGGAATACATGGACGGAGGTTCTTTACACGATGTCATTAGGGAGACTCATATGGCAGAAGGAGAGATAGCAGCTGTCTCTCGGGAGGTAAGGGATGGCGCTTGTGCTTCCCATGGCTTGGTTGGGACGGCTCTTCCAAATGGGTGATAAGGAGAGGAGAGATTTCCCCTTCCAAGCTTCCTTTCTGCCTTTCTCTTACGCCGGGCAGTAGCAAGAGCAGATGAAGTGCCTGCCAATGTGCCTGCCCTTCTTCTAGTGTGTTTGTGTTTGCCTCTCTAAAGCCTTGCCTGGAGCCTGTGTGTGCTGCATTCCTTCCCCACAAGAGCAAAGTGGCTGGTGGCACCATGTTGAGCAAGTGGCAAAGACAAAGAGATCCTCACAGGACTCTCACAGAGCTCAGCCTCAAAGGAGAGCCTTGCACCCCAAGTGGTGTTTGCAAAAGCAGACACTGTTGTCTGGCTGCAGAGAGTACAGGCACTGCAGCAGTGCACCTTGAGTCTGTGTTTGCAGGGCACTGGCCAGAGCAACAATTGCCCTTTCCCTTTCAAAAGCAAACAGCCACGCCCTTAGAAAAGCTCTGCTGTCCTCGTGTTGGAGCAGCCAGCTCTGCTGCCTTTGCCAGCAGCCTGGCCTGCCGTGGCTCACCAACCCCCAGGAAGTCAGTCTTGCAGGTGTGCCACTGCCCTGCTTGTGGGACGCAATCCACTCAGGCTCGTGTTTCTTTTTCCTCTCTCAGTGCCTGCAAGGCCTGGATTTCCTTCACTGCAAGCAAGTGATCCACCGAGACATCAAAAGCCACAACATTCTCCTGGGCTTGGACGGCTCTGTCAAGTTGGGTGGGTGTTGCTGGCCAGGCTCAGCCGTGGCGGGCTGCGGTGTGGGGCTGCCTTTGGGTGCTGCCGCTTCCCTGGTGCCTGTGGCAGTGCAGGCTGCCCTGCTGCGAGCGCAGAGCACAGCCACAAGGTGCAGGGAGCTGTAGCTGGGCAGAAGGGGTCAGGAGTGCCTTTGGCTTGTGTGTGTCCCTTCCCCAGCAAGGCAGCAGCAGTCTAATAGCTTCAGGGGACTAAAAGCCACTGCCTGAAGTCGGGGGCTTTTGCAAAGTGGCCAATTGCGTATTTCCTCAGCTGCAGGCTCGAGGAATAGCAGCATGCCCCTGGTACAGCTGGATTCCACGCTGCCTTCTTAGACATTGATTCAGTGGGGAATTCTTTTCTTTGCTTTCCTTTTTCAAGCTGGCTTGATGTGAGTGTTTTTTCTCCTCAGCTGATTTTGGCCTTGCTGCTCAGCTCACCGCTGAGCAGAGCAAACGGAGTTCAGCTGTTGGGACTACTCACTGGATGGCGCCAGAAATTTTCACAGGGAAGCCCTACGGCCCCAAAGTGGACATCTGGTCCTTTGGCATTGTGGGGATCGAGATGGTGGAAGGAGCACCTCCTTACCTGATGAACACCTCCCGCACGGTACGCTGCAACTACCCTCAGATGCTCCTGTCACTCTGACTAAATCTACTCCCATTCTGCTGCCTGGGAAGCTTGCTAACACCTGACAATGATAGGTGCCAGGCTGCATAGTCTCTTATGCTTCTTGCCCAGATTATCCCCTTGGCATTTCATCATGAATAGCACAAGAAAATCACTATGCCTTTTCCTTGGTGGAAGCTTTGCCTAAGAGAGCAGTGAGCAGCTTTACCTAAAGGAGCAGTGAGCTGCAATTTATGGGAGGAATCCTTGGAAATAGTAAAGTTAGATTAAAGTCTGTCTTCCACCTCACCTGTAGAGCTGGTGTCAGTGCTGAGAGAAGCAAAGTGTGCTGCTGCTGATGGAGTTGCTCCTAATTCCATCAGCCAATGAAATCAGGGGTCAAGGCAAGAGCCTTTGCATGTTGGACTGGCTACGGCTGCCTCTGGCTTTGGGTTCTTTTAGTAGGGGTAGGAAAGGTATCTCCCTCCCTCTGCCAGGGAGTAAAGAGCCACTGGGGAGTGGAGCTTGTCCAGTGGGGTCTGTGTGAGCAGTTTGGCGTGTGAAGGAGACAGGTGGAGCGTGGCATTTCCTTCTTCTCCAGGTTCAGCAGCTGATAAGCACCAGGGGCACCCCGAAGCTGCAGAAGCCCAGGCAACAGTCGGCTTGGCTGCGAGACTTTCTCTGCTGCTGCCTGGAGACAGACGAGGACAGGCGCTGGTCTGCCCAGGAACTTCAGCAGGTAAAAGGCAAAGCGGCTGCCGGGTGCGCCGGCCGCCCGCTGCCAGGGGCTCCTCGTCTGCTCAAGTCCAAGGCGGCAGATGGGCCCTGCTGCTGAGAATCTCCAGTCTGGGGGCTTTTCAAAGGAAAACAGAGGAGAACCCTGGCCTGGTATGGGTTGGAAGGAGCCTTTCCAGGTCGCCTAGACCAAATCTCATTCAGCTGAAGCCATCTGGGTTAATGGATTTGTGGGATTGGGAGCCATGTTTGGCTCATGTAGCATGGTCCTGGATGTGGAGACAGAGGTGCACAGAATGCCCTCCTTTGTGTATCTTTCTGCTTGCCAGAGAAAGCCAGTTTCAGCCTGTGAGGTCAGTAGAAATTAATTTCTTCTTTTTCTCTTTGGGCAGCATCCTTTTGTAACCTCAGCCAAGCCGACCTCCAGCCTGACGCCTCTGATCATGGCGACGCAGCAGTTTATGGCCGACAGGAGATACTAGCCCTGCAAGAGGCCATTGGTGTTTTTTGTAGTTTCTAGTTGATAGCTCGTAGTTTCTAGTTTGTTTAGACTGATAGTGTAAATAAATACGGTAATACATAAAACCTTCACTGTGCTGGAAGCCTCCCTTTGTTCTCATGCTGTGCATAAGCTCTAAATTTGCTTCTGAATGGTCAGGTGTTTCTTAAATGTGGGAAAAGCCATCTTTGGGGTTTGTGGCATGGTCTGGAAGTGGGCAAAGGTCTTCTGACTTTGGTGCCTCCAGGCCACAACCTCTAGTGGAGAGACAGGCTGGCAGCAGTGACTAGAGGAGCAGAGTGGGGCAAAATGGAGCAGAGCAGTGGTGGCAGTGCAGGGCATGCTGCTGTGGCTGTGGTTGTGTTGCAGCTCTTGGGAAAGGTTGGGAGTGTCTGTGCTGCTGTGGGCAGAGGGGGAGGGAGCCGGGCTTCTCCACAGGCTCGGGCACAGGTGAGCGTCCCGTGGGAAGGCAAGTTCTGCCACGGGAACTAAGGCCAACATGTGGGAGTGAAGACTTGTGCAGTTTGGAGCTGCGTGAGCCACTGTGGAGGCCTGTGGGCCTGCTGGAGGACTTCTTGGGGCAATGTCCTTTAGATTTTAACCTTTCCCTTATCTTGTCCCCTAGACTTTAAACTCTCCCATGGACTCCGGTTTTTTGTTTCAATGTACGTTTGATACATTATTAGTATATAATATATAGATATAGATATAATATATAGATATGGTATAGATATCTATATATATAGATATATAGTCATCATATAGTGATGATTCAAAATCATTTACTGTGCGATGTTTTGTGGCAATTGACAGTATATTTGATGATCATTTAAATTTAAATTTTAGTTGCACAATATTTAACAGACTTCCTTTCCCAGTTTTCGTATTCATCCGCCACGTCCCTGTACCCACTATCCTTGAGAAGGACAGGACTGGAGATGGAACCTGCTCAAGAGCACAGGCCAGCCACCAGCCATCTGCCATCTGCCCTTCTTTTCTGTGCCCTTGCCATGAGGGCACTGGCCATGCCTCCCCAGATTCTACCCTAACCCACTTTGTGACAGGCCTCAACCCTGCTCCTGCTTTCCTGTTGTATTAGCAGTCCCCGATTGTGGAGTTGTGTTTTTATACTTTATTGTATTTTCATTGTATTTCGATTTTAAAATGGTTTATCCCCTTGTACCCCTTCTGTGCCCCTTTGGTTTATCCCTAGTTTTCCCATCCCTCCTCAAGTGTCCATCACCCTCTAAGTACAGAGACATTCCCCTGTCTCCTCCCAGATGCCTTGTCCGTCACTCGGTGTGCCTTCCCTTACATCTTGAAGCTTCCATCCAGAGCGTCAGGTGGTTGGGTGAGGGCCTGGGGCCCCTTCCCCTTTCCTCCCTCGTTGGATACCCTCATTGTCAGTTTGTACAAGAGCCACTCCTTACTGTTTTCTCATTGGCAAGTCAGTTCTCCTCCTTCTCTGTATTTAATTTGTGCTTTGCACCTCTCTGGTGCTTTTGTCAGCAGGTTGTGTTCAGGTGCAGTTGGGCTCTTCACAGTCTCAATAAAGCCTGTGAAGACCCAGAGGACAGTGCTGGGACAGTAGATGCAGCCACAGGTTCAGCATGGCCATAAGCCAAGTTCCCCAGGAGGTTGGGTGGTTACCACCAAAGCATGGCAGTGAAGGGGCAGCATTTTCCCCACAGACTGGTGCCATGCAGCAGACTGCTGCTGACCTTGCTGCCAGCTGCAGTCCCAGCAACTGGGTTCCTTGCTTTCTGTCCTTCCCCAGCGGACAGAGGTCTTCCCTTGGAGCCTGAAGCAGTTGCAACAGGCCTCCTGGTGCTGGTACTTCAGCTGGTGGCCTGTCTTGTGACTGGGTCATCGAGGTGCTGCTGTCGTCCTCATCCTGCAGTCCATCTGCAGCTTTTCCTTGACCAAAGGGCAGGGCAATCTGAGGACAGAGCCTCTGAGAACAGGCAGAAATCCTGAAGGGGGGGGCCCAGGAAACAGGCAGCCATCAGAGCAGGGAAGGAAGGTGACCTCTCCTTTCCTTAGCCGTGCTGGAGCTCCTCCCAGGTGCTGGAGGGCACAAAGCCACTAGTGTGCCCTCTTCAGGTGCGGGGGTTGTTGGAGGGATGAAGCTTCTGTTTTTCCTTTGGGGAGCATTGGTGGGACTTCATCTGGACGTGTCTCTTCCACTCATCAGGAAAGCAAGCTGGAAGAACAGAGTTTGAAGGCACAGGAGAAGCTGGAGCAATGGATCAACTTGGTGGCAGAGGTACAGAGGGGAGAGGAGAAAAGGCTGCTTGAGATGAAGCAGTAAATTGCCATCATGCAACCTGGATGGGCAAAGAAGCAGAGACACTCAAGAGGCACAGAGTGTGAAAAGAGAGTTTGTGTGTTGGTTTGGACTCCTCTGGGCCCCTTATGGGCACAGCTTCTCTGGACACTGTCTGTCTCTCTGGGATTGTCTCTTAGCTGGCCCTTGGTAAATACAGGAATGAGAAGAAACTGCTTTTGGAAGGCATGAGCGCATCAGTCTTGGTTGCCACACAAGTGGTGTGTGGGACGTTTAAAGCCGTCTTCTCTTTGTTTCTGTGCAGCTCCAGAGCCAGAAGGCTGCTCTAGATGATAAGGTGCGCCAGCTGCTGGGAGATCTAAATGAAAGGCAGCAGCAGCTAGAGCAGCTGAGGCAGGAGCTGAATAAGGAGCAGCAGAATGGACAGGTGAGCCTGACTAGCCAGGTAGAAGAGCTTGGAAGGGCAGTGATGGGGACATGAACTGGAGACGTGAGGAAAGGGGAGGCAAGGACCATTGCAGGCACTGGAAGCACAGAGCCTGGCAGGCTGCAGCGCTGAGCACCAGGAAGAAGAGCTAGGATGGCAGGGTTAGAGCTGGGTAGAGAAGCAGAAGGAAGGGGCTGAACACAAATGCTTTTGAGAGTGCAAAAGAGGAAACCTGAACGAGATTGCGGATGCCAGTAAGATTCCTCTTATCTTCCTGAATATCAAGGACAAGCTGCAGGCAGAGTTGCGGGAAGCTCAGAGGAAGATGGAGGCAATGGAGAAGAGGCACAAAGAAGAAGTGCAAAGGATGCACAAGATCCTGCTGCAGTACAGGCTGGCTGGATGAAAGCAGGTGAATGAAGGAGGAGGAAGCAGTGCAGTCATGCAACAAGTGGTCTCTGCCCTTGTTGCCTTTCCCCTGCAGAGCAGCAGGTGGATGGGACCAATGTCTCTGACTGCCATGCTCTGTGCTCTCCGTGGCAGCTGCTCAGAAGGACACTTAGTGGGTTGCTGAATCTCAGCTGCTGCCCTGGGCAGCAGGGCTAGTGCTTTGGCCGGTGAGCCAGCAATCCTGGGAATATATTTCTGCTGGCCTCTTAGTGCTGGCTTTGTTTTTGGAGGGGTCTGTTCAGGTGAGCGTGGTGACCCACGCAGATTCTGGGCAAGTTGTCCCTGTCCATGGTGAATGCAGTCCTCAGAAGGGAGTGAAGTGTAAAGTTGTTCTTTCCCTTTCGCAGTCTCCACTATGGCTGACTGTGACAAGCTGTAGTCTCAGACTGCTTGTTTGGCTTGGACTGCAGGTGGAAGAGTTGACAGCTCGGCTTGCAGCCCAGGCCCAGTGCTGTTCCTAAGTGCTTGCCTTTGAAATGCTCTGTCTGGGGCATCTGTGCCAGTCTCCAGCTATCTCTGGACAGCTATAGGGGACAAATATCAGTCCATGCCCCGTCTCACATGTTGTTCAATGAGGAATTCCACCTGATTCCTCAAGAGAAAAGGAGCCGGAGGGCGCTCAGGGCTCTCACAGTGTTCACTGATGCCTCTGGGGCTTCCCATAAGTTGGTGATGACTTGGAGAAATCCACAGACTTAGCATTGGGAAGCTGATACTGAGCTTGTGGAGGGATCCCCCCAGGTGGCTGAACTGGCTGCAGTGGTGAGAGCTTTTGAGAGGTTTTCCGAGCCGTTCAACTTGGTGACAGACTCTGCCTATGTGGCAGGTATAGTGTCCAGGGCGGAGCAGGCTGTGCTCAGAGAAATAGAAAATGAACATCTCTTCAGGTTACTCTCAAGGCTAATTTATTAAATCTCGCACCGAGAACATCCATTCTTTGTGATGCATGTGAGGTCACACACTGATTTGCCAGGTGAGATTGCAGAGGAGAACCGAAAAGCAGACTCCTTCGCTGCACCAGTCGAAAAGGCAAGTCTCCCTGATGTTTTCCAACAGGCAAAGCTGAGTCACGAGCATTACCACCAGAACGTACCAGGTTTGATTGGACAGTTCCAGCTAACACGGAGTCAGGCCCGAGCCATTGTGACCAACTGTCCTAATTGTCAGCTCCAGGCCGTGCCATCGCTGGGCATGGGGGTAAACCCCAGAGGCCTTAGCAGCTGTGAGGTATGGCAGACAGACATCACACACATTCAGAGTTTTGGTCGCCTTGAATGAGTTCATGTAAGCGTGGACACATTCTCAGGTGCAGTGTATGCCTCTGCTCATATAGGACAAAAGGCTGCACATGTCAAACAACACCTAGTGCAAGCATTTTCAGTATTGGGGGTGCCAAAAACGATCAAAACAGATAATGGCCCAGCGTATGTATCCAAGGAGTTCCTAGAATTTCTCCAGCAGTGGGGAGTGGAACATAAGACTGGCATTGCCCACTCCCCCACAGGTCAAGCTGTAGTCGAGCGTGCACACCAGACGCTCAAGCAGGTATTGAAAAAACAAAACAGCTCAGCTCCGTGGATGTCTCCACGAGAGAAGCTCTGTAAAGCTATGTTTACTATCAATTTTCTGAATTGTTCATTTGAAAATATGAGTCCACCGGTTGTACGTCACTTTAACAGTGGCAAGCAGTTTAAATTGTCTCAGCATCCACCGGTCTTGATTAGGGATCCAGAAACTTGGGAAACCAAGGGTCCCTATGAACTTGTAACCTGGGGCCGTGGCTATGCGTGTGTAGCTACTCCCTCAGGCCCTCGGTGGATTCCCCAGAAGTGGGTGAAACCTTTTGTCCCCAAGAATCCAGGTCAAACAGAAGGGGACAAGAAGCAAGTATCTGATGCTTCAAAGAGAAGACGCCGCCGGATGGGAGAAGAAGAAAGTTCCTAGGCAGGAATTCCTTCCGGCAGAAACAGAAGCTTTAACATGTTCTTAAAATGTTTGTTCTTCCCTTTTAGAGAAAACCTACCTTCCACTCAACCCTGTGATGAACCCCATGCAAGTTGTCATCCTGCAAATGCTGAAGAGAATGTTCAAGGGATGGGGATTCACGGGGTGGTGGACATCTGTAGTTAGATCAATTTTGTTAGTCTTTGTTATTCTGTTCTTTGTAACCCTAGCGTTCGGGATTCTGCGTCACTTGATTTTCAAAGCTATCAAGGGCCTCACACCTTCTACCTCAGAGGTCAACCACATAGAGTTGGCTAACCTGAGGAGGCCTGACCACGCCACCAACATGGGGTGGTGGGAAACCCATACTTGGGGTTGAATTGAGCCCAGTGAATTCCTGTAACCTTGTTTAACAAATAAGGGGGAGGTGTTACGGTGAGCTCCTGGACACCCTTTTGTCCCCCCTTTCCTAGGGCCTCTGTGGCTCTGATCAAGATAACCCCTGAATCCTCCCCCCTGCCCCAACGGGGTTGGCGGGGAGCCAGGAGTGCCCACCCTGTCCAAAACCTATATAGACCCCTGAAACTTCCTGCTCTTCCTCTTTTGCCCTGCTCTCCATGGACACCACAGAATAAAGAGAGCTGTTCCAACACCCTGGGTAAGGAGCCTCTTTTGAATACTTTTCCCTCTCATGCTATTTCCTCCCCTCACAGCCCCATATCTCTGAGCTAGTCGGATTCATTCAGGGGGCTGCGTGGAGGGGGGGAAAAACATAGAAATAACAAGCTGTGGCTTATGGACTGCAAGGGGCTTTTGTGCTGCTTTGGGGCAGAGGAGATCTTTCCAGTCTTTTCTTTTCTGTCAGCTGCAGAGAAGGTTTGTTTGCTATGCATGAATCCACAGAGCAACCCGGAACGGCTGCTATTGTGATGTCAGCAGAGGGTTGCCAGGTAACAGCGCTGTCAGCAGGAGGTTCTCCTGGTGCCTGCAAGGCCTCAGCGTCCAGAGCAGCTCTTGGCGCGCTCATTGCAGGAGGATCACCTCAGCTGTGCTGTTCTCAGATTACAGCAGGTGTCCTTTTGTGTCTGTAGTTTCTTGCACAGTTTGTGGAGTTGTGCAAGTGTCCTGTTTCTCCCCTTTTTTTCCTTGCACAGTCTGGAGACTTGTGCAAGAGGGGGTTTGTTTCCGTTTTTTGTTCCCCTGGCCTACGGACGTGAGCAGCACTGCTCAAACCATGGAGCGAATCCGTAGAGCAGTCAGCAGCGCCTTTTCATTGGTGGCTCCTCAGAAAGCTTTTCGTCGTTTGACTGGTAAATCCAAGTTTTTCCTTGGGGCAGCACATTGAAACAAAAATGGCATAAAGATGCCATCTGTTTGGTGAAGCTCCTTTCAACAGCTTCACCTAAAAAGGGGCTGTCTCTGGCCTAGCAGGGTGTGGGAACTTCCAAATGCAGACTGGGCAAGATTTGCAGGCGTCCTTCTAAAAACGGTTTGGTTCTCTCCAGAACTGAGGAAAAGCAGCATTTTTTCTGCATTCCATCCTTTAAGGATGTGCCTGTCTAAGTGCAACTCCAGTGTGTGCTACAAGAGGGATTGGCTTTGCGCTGAAGGGCAAAGTGCCGAGCAGCTGGTGCGTGCTCCTGAAGCCCGGAGCTGGGCCTGTGCTGTGTCCCAACAGAACTGCAAGCGCTAAGAGGGGTTTGGTGGGAGCTTTGGTGGGGAATTGTTTACAGCAACCGCGTGGGACATGCTGCGTGCAATTTACAAAAAGAAAAAGCAAGTCCAGGAAAGAGAGGAGAAAACAGCTGCTTTAGCTGCAGGCTGGACAACAGGCTCGAATGCAGGCAGGGACTGCTAAGGAAGAATTTGCAACTTCTCGGCTAAGTTTCTGGTTCCTTAGTGGCAAAGCTGAGCAAAAGGTAGACACAGCCTAGGGTAGTGGCCTGCAGTCTCGCTTGCTGTGCTAAAGAAGTGTTGCTCCCAGAGGGATGTTGTGAAAGGAAAACGCTCTCCGCTTGGCTGGACTTGCTCTGTGGGACTCCTCAGCACAGAGAGATTTCTAACAGCCCCTGGTTCATTTTCCCTTCTTCCCGGCAGGTCGACTCCGAGGAGGAAGGAGTCAAGTGCACGCTTCGGTGAGTGGGACGGGCACCCTTGGCATTCCTGGTGTCTGAGGATTGTGGAGAAAGCTGTGGCCTTGGCCTGTTGCAGTAGAGCAGCAGCCTGGCAGGCCGAAAGAAAGTCCCCAAAGTCAATGTGTGCAGGAACACTTCCAAAAGGATTCCATCCGTTTCCTCCTTTTCCACTGAAGAGGTTTTCACTAATAAAAGTCAAGCTCTGCAGACAGGAGGCTGCATGCTGATTGTAGGCAGGCTGAAATAGCTCCTTCAGTGCAAAGCTGTGGTGCAGTGCAGAGCTGCATGCAAGTTTCTGAGCAGGCAGCACTTGCCCTCGGTGGCTAAAGATTGCTGATGTGGGCTGGAGTCCTGCCATGACCTAGCTCTTCAGCTCAGCCACTGACGCGTGGGAAATGGGATCTGAACTTTCATATGCAGGCGTCATTTTCCTGGCACTCTCAGGGACTCTGAACTTCCCGTGCTGTGAGATAAGCGGTAGCACAATGCCCTTTAGTGCTACTGGTGCAAAAGTCAGCCCCTTTGTGCAGAGTCTGTGCGGGCTCCCTGCTGGCAGCAGAGGGAGAGGTACTAAGGCGCAGTTCACAGGCCTGTGGGGTATGGAGGAGCCACTGTTGCCTGCAGGGACCTACCCCTCTCCATGGCCTATCTAAGTAGCTGCAGTCACTACTGCAGCTACACCCTAAACTTTGACATGACCCAAGTTTGCTGAGAAGAATTCTGAGCAGCTCTGCATGGCAGAGACAAGGTCTGTCTGTGAAGGGCTGGAATGCAGTTCCTATTGGCTGCTCTCCAAGGCCTGAAATCCTGAGGGGAAGCCAGTTGACCAGAGCTGGGCAGGGAAATGTTCCCTGCTTCTCCTCAGACATTTCCAGAGCAACTCATGAGTTAGTTGGGACATAAACACCACCTAAACACCGCCTAAACGGCCCCACACAATAGATTTTGCCTTCAGGTGAGCTGTGTCTCTGCTTGCTGCTTCTGCCAGCTGTCAGGAGCCAACTTCCCTCCTCCTCATTGCTGCTTTGTGCTTTTTCCCTGCCCAATCCTTGCAGGTCCCGCTAGGAGAAGTTCTCACCAGTCGGGACTCCTCGGTCCAGGCAGGAAAGGCGGAGCGGCACGAGAGCACGGCTAGAGTGCGCGGCGCCCGGGAGCTGAGGTGCGTGTTAAGCTTTCTCACTTTCTCTGAGCAGGGGTGGGCCTTGCTGGGCTTTAGGAGGCCCAGGACCAAAGAACAAATTTGGCTTTTCACTATTTGACTTGCTCAGCACAGACGGGAGAAGGCAGCCCAGGGCAGGTCTGGCTGCAGACCGACCTAGAGCAAAGCTGCTTCCTGGGACTCGCTTCTCGAACCTTGACAAAAAGCATTCTGAACTAGACCAGAGTAAAAGCAAGGGAGGTTCAGGCTGGGCTTAAGGACAGCAAAGCACTGACCTGAAAGACAATCATGCAGCAGAACAAGTGCCTCAGAGAGCATGTGCAGATTCCACCCTTGAAATTTGGAAGGCCCAGGTGGATAGAGACTTGAGCAGCCTGGCCAGATGCTGACCCCAATTGCTTGGAGGTGAACTCTGGGCTAGAGGCTTCCTGGGGTCTCTGCCAGCCTAAACCATCTTGGGATCCTTTGCTTATTGAACTGGAAAATCGTACCCACCTCCTCCCCAAGCTGTAACTTGCAGGCTCATTCTTTGTTTCGCTAGTGAAAGCAGGAGCAATTGTGGGACTGCTCATTTAGACTTGGCAAGCGTGTCTTAGCCAAAGAAAAGCTTTTGCAAGTCCAGTGCTCACTGCATCAGAAAGGAGTGTTGGGCCTAGCAGGCAGGGAAGCTGTTATGCTGAGAGTACCTGAGCTTTCTGGCAGTGTTCTGTGGCTTGTGGAAGCTTGTTTGACTTCCTCAGTGGCGACTCTTTCACCTGAAGGAATGACAAAGAGAGATGCGGGTCTAGGGAGGGAATTGCAGCCATCTCTTGAGGTGGAAGCAGAGGGCTGTTGGAAGGGCCTGAGATGCCTTATGTGGGGCATGGTATGTAGTGCTGGTTTTGCAAGGCGACTGTGTTGCACTTAAAGGCTTTTTTGTCCGTCCCCTTGTTGCAGATGGAAGGAGTTGGCTGCATCTGAGAGAAAGCGCCACTCCTCCCTAGAGAGGGTGTTTGAAGTGGCAGAACTGACCCCGGTGGAAACGCCGCCTCAGAGGGATCTACTGCAGGAAGCATTTCCTCTGGTGGCACCAAAGGTACGCTCACCTTCCTCCTAGGCAGCACTTGTGGGGAGAGGGACTTGTCCTAGCCAGACCCCCCCCCCCCCCCGAATGCTGCTTCTGGCAGCAAGCTAGGACCGAGCCTGTGTTGTTGCTGTTGTTGTTGTTCCACTTGAAAAATGCTGCCCCCTCTTGCAGGTTTGCCGCCCGCAGCGGCCAGCCCACAGGGGCCTGGAGAAGCTGGGGCAGGAGTTCTCTCTCCCAGGGCAGACACTGTCCCAGGTGTGCAGAGAGAAGGCGGCGCTGGTGAAAGAGAACGCTGCCCAGGAAGCCCGACTGAGAGCCACGGAGCGGGACCTACGGGGCGTTTCAGAGCGGCTGGCAGAAGCCAGGTAAAGGCAGGGAGGAGACCCAGGGTGGGACATTATTGAAAGTCTGTAATTACAAAGGTGGTGAGCATTACCACCAGTCAGGATTTACCGCCTCCTGTGTGCTCTCCTGATGTTTCTCAGACAGGGAGGCAAAGAGACATGAGAAAAAGAAAACGATACTCTGATCTGAATGTGATTTTTCTGCCAACTCAAGCTCTCCAAGCTCTTTTGGGCACCTGCTTGGGACCTCTTGCACATTCCTGTGACAAGTGCAAAGCAAACCAACTTGGCACTGACTTGAGTACCAGGGAAACGGTGCAGATGTTTCCTGAAATCGGAAGTTTCCCTCTGGTTTTGCTTTCTCCTTTGTTGCATCTGAACATCAGTTTTTCCTTGCCAAATAGTTTGACGGGGGATTTTCAGAATTCAAGGCTCTTACATGTGAATGTTGTGAGTCGGGTGCTGACCCTTCAGCTGAAGATGGAGGGTCATGCTGCAAATCTTGCAACCCTTGAGAGCTCACTCTTGTGGAGTAGGATGCAGGACCTAGAGTAGCTTAATAGGAGCAGCAACAGCAGCAGCAGCAGCAGCAGCAAGGAAAGGTCTTGTGACTTCTCAACAGTCTCTAGGGATCCTTGCTGAGCACTGATACTTGCCCACTTGTCCACCCACTTCTGTAACCTGTCAAGGTCCCTTTGGCTGGTGCCTCTTCCTTTTTTTAAAGAGTGCCAAATCACTTGGGCACTGCTGGCGTAGTTAGCCATAAAGAAAGGTAGCAAGTGTTCTTGTTCATGATCTTCCAATGATTTAAATGGCAGGATGGCTGTGTGTCTCTCCTTTTCCTAGACAGTTCTTGTTCAGATAAAAACCTAGTTCAGGATTCCTACTCATGCTGCTAGAAGCTGGAGGTTTCACTCTATCGTTTGGTGAATTCCTTTAGTCCCTTTTCCTTAGAGAGTGCCTGGCAAGCCAAGTACCTATATGCACATGAGGAATAGCATGAAACATTGACGGGTCAGCCAGGAGAACGCTGTTCTATCCCCCTGCAGAGTGACTTGGAAGTGCTGGTGAGCTCAGGGCTGTGAGCAGCGGCTGGCCTTTTGCTCATTTGCAGAGACTTTGTGGGCACAGCCACCCGTGTGTGATAAGTCAGGCAACAGCAATTTGAGCTTTGTCCACTGAGCTCAAACTCAGCTGGGCTTTCTGTGCTGGCCTAGGACACGAGGCAAGGCTTCCCAGTCACCTGGAGGGGCCTGCTCTGCTATTTGAAGTGGTAAAATTGTCCTGCTTTGTCTGAGCTTCCATGCAAGCTGTTTTCCAGCCTAAGGTACAGGGATCTTAAGGCACATCTTAAGATGTGCCACACTGGAGAAACTGGCCCTGTGTGCCAGGAACTATTGCTCTCCATCTTCACAACTTGCAGGTCAGAGAAGGAGAGCCTGCAAAGCAGCCTGCTGGAGGCTCAGCAGCACGTATCGGAGCTGGAGACGGCCAGGAGCTGCCTGGAAGCCCAAGTGCGCACAGCCAGGCAGGCCAAGGAGCTGATACTCGGTGAGAGCCTCGTGCACTTTGTTTCTGCTGATGGCCCTGGCCAGTGCAGTCGCGCCACAGGCAGCTCTGTCTGCAGGGCTTGTGAGGAGTGAAGGAGCTGAGGGCAGGTTCCTCCTTGCCTGAAACTGAAGGGGCTTAAGGTCAGCAGATTCTTCTGCTTGTGCAGTCTCTGACTGTTGCCGTGTGTCACGTTTGCAGAGGATGTGAGGGGCCTTCGTCGTGAGCTGCTGGCTGTAAGATCTTTCAGCAAGCAGCAATGTGAAGACATGGCTCAACAGCTCCGCTGGGCAGAAGAGCAGTGCAGCAAGGCTCTGAGACTCTGGCAAGCTGCTGAGGAAGCGAAGAAAAGGAAGATTGTGCAAAACCTGGTAAGAAACAGTACATCCCTGAAGTTTTCCAGCGACTTTGAAGGGCTGGCTTAGCAGAAGAGCAGCCTGAGTATGTGACATGGTCTCAAGCATCTGCTGTAGGCTACACATTGCTGGGCCAGGCAGCAGAGGGGTTCAAGAGCTCCTACTTGAAGGCCTGTGAAGACCCAGAGGACAGTGCTGGGACAGTAGATGCAGCCACAGGTTCAGCATGGCCATAAGCCAAGTTCCCCAGGAGGCTGGGTGGTCACCACCCAAAGCATGGCAGCGAAGGGGCAGCATTTTCCCCACAGCCTGGTGCCATGCAGCAGACTGCTGCTGACCTTGCTGCCAGCTGCAGTCCCAGCAACTGGGTTCCTTGCTTTCTGTCCTTCCCCAGCAGACAGAGGTCTTCCCTTGGAGCCTGAAGCAGTTGCAACAGGCCTCCTGGTGCTGGTACTTCAGCTGGTGGCCTGTCTTGTGACTGGGTTATCGAGGTGCTGCTGTCGTCCTCATCCTGCAGTCCATCTGCAGCTTTTCCTTGACCAAAGGGCAGGGCAATCTGAGGACAGAGCCTCTGAGAACAGGCAGAAATCCTGAAGAGGGGGGGCCCAGGAAACAGGCAGCCATCAGAGCAGGGAAGGAAGGTGACCTCTCCTTTCCTTAGCCGTGCTGGAGCTCCTCCCAGGTGCTGGAGGGCACAAAGCCACTAGTGTGCCCTCTTCAGGTGCGGGGGTTGTTGGAGGGATGAAGCTTCTGTTTTTCCTTTGGGGAGCATTGGTGGGACTTCATCTGGACGTGTCTCTTCCACTCATCAGGAAAGCAAGCTGGAAGAACAGAGTTTGAAGGCACAGGAGAAGCTGGAGCAATGGATCAACTTGGTGGCAGAGGTACAGAGGGGAGAGGAGAAAAGGCTGCTTGAGATGAAGCAGTAAATTGCCATCATGCAACCTGGATGGGCAAAGAAGCAGAGACACTCAAGAGGCACAGAGTGTGAAAAGAGAGTTTGTGTGTTGGTTTGGACTCCTCTGGGCCCCTTATGGGCACAGCTTCTCTGGACGCTGTCTGTCTCTCTGGGATTGTCTCTTAGCTGGCCCTTGGTAAATACAGGAATGAGAAGAAACTGCTTTTGGAAGGCATGAGCACATCAGTCTTGGTTGCCACACAAGTGGTGTGTGGGACGTTTAAAGCCGTCTTCTCTTTGTTTCTGTGCAGCTCCAGAGCCAGAAGGCTGCTCTAGATGATAAGGTGCGCCAGCTGCTGGGAGATCTAAATGAAAGGCAGCAGCAGCTAGAGCAGCTGAGGCAGGAGCTGAATAAGGAGCGGCAGAATGGACAGGTGAGCCTGACTAGCCAGGTAGAAGAGCTTGGAAGGGCAGTGATGGGGACATGAACTGGAGACGTGAGGAAAGGGGAGGCAAGGACCATTGCAGGCACTGGAAGCACAGAGCCTGGCAGGCTGCAGCGCTGAGCACCAGGAAGAAGAGCTAGGATGGCAGGGTTAGAGCTGGGTAGAGAAGCAGAAGGAAGGGGCTGAACACAAGTGCTTTTGAGAGTGCAAAAGAGGAAACCTGAACGAGATTGCGGATGCCAGTAAGATTCCTCTTATCTTCCTGAATATCAAGGACAAGCTGCAGGCAGAGTTGCGGGAAGCTCAGAGGAAGATGGAGGCAATGGAGAAGAGGCACAAAGAAGAAGTGCAAAGGATGCACAAGATCCTGCTGCAGTACAGGCTGGCTGGACGAAAGCAGGTGAATGAAGGAGGAGGAAGCAGTGCAGTCATGCAACAAGTGGTCTCTGCCCTTGTTGCCTTTCCCCTGCAGAGCAGCAGGTGGATGGGACCAATGTCTCTGACTGCCATGCTCTGTGCTCTCCGTGGCAGCTGCTCAGAAGGACACTTAGTGGGTTGCTGAATCTCAGCTGCTGCCCTGGGCAGCAGGGCTAGTGCTTTGGCCGGTGGGCCAGCAATCCTGGGAATATATTTCTGCTGGCCTCTTAGTGCTGGCTTTGTTTTTGGAGGGGTCTGTTCAGGTGAGCGTGGTGACCCACGCAGATTCTGGGCAAGTTGTCCCTGTCCATGGTGAATGCAGTCCTCAGAAGGGAGTGAAGTGTAAAGTTGTTCTTTCCCTTTCGCAGTCTCCACTATGGCTGACTGTGACAAGCTGTAGTCTCAGACTGCTTGTTTGGCTTGGACTGCAGGTGGAAGAGTTGACAGCTCAGCTTGCAGCCCAGGCCCAGTGCTGTTCCTAAGTGCTTGCCTTTGAAATGCTCTGTCTGGGGCATCTGTGCCAGGCACCTTTCTGACACAAGCAAATTTCTTGTCCCAGATGAATGCAGGAGCTGCCATCAAAGCTGTCGCTGCAGCAGCATCCTGGGAAGAAGCCCCCTCTCCACAGCCTGAAAACCCAAGGATGAGCAGTTCTCCCCGCTCAAGCCAGGAGAGAGAGGAGCAGTTCCTGCGTCTGCTGAGTACGTCCTGGGGATTTCTTGTGCCATCGAGCAGTGTATTACAGTGTGTGTACCTCGGCAAGAGCTGTAGCACATGTTCCTCCTCATTTGGTGTTGGGAGAGAATTTTTGGACTCTCTCCAGAAGCCACTGTGGTGCTAGGATGCAGGCAGGGAGCGCTTGGGGCGTTCCTTTTGCCTTTGTGGGCAGCAGGGCCTGGGTGGGCTTTGCCTGAGCTTCCTTCTAGAGTGAAGACAAAAGCAGGGATTGTTTTGGGAGCAGCAGGAGGCTGCGACCTAGCCAGTGGCTCAGTAAAAAGAGTGTGTGCTAGCCTGGCCAAAGTGAGCAGATGAGTTGGCTTCCTAGATTCCCTTTAGACTCCTGACTTCCCAGCAGTCATTGGAAATGACAAAACACTTGAGCAAAGTTGATTGGCTGTGGGGCTGGTTTAATGCTGGTGTTGTTCTTATGACTCTTAGTACTTCTATTCCTTCTCCAGTTGGTTTTGTTTGGTTAGCGTGACCTCCTTGAAAAGAATGGCAGGTGACAGCACAAATAAGAGAGGAAGAGATCTTTTCAGTATGCCCTAAAAATTAAGAAATTGTATTCTTAGAGCTATCTCAAGGAATCAGAGAGGAAGAGCTGTTTTGAAAGAGCCCCAAAAGAAGAAAAACAGGATACTCTTTTTACAATTCCTGTTTGATATTTTAGTTGTATGCTTTGGAAGATGCATCAAAGAGACACATCTATGGGGCACAGTCAGATAGAAGTGCCCTGCAGGCAATTCTCAGGAGGAAGCCTGCAGCCCCTCTGCTGCATGTTCCTCTGGTAGCAGGCATGTTGTCACTGCTAATGCCCAGCTGCTAAATACCGCAGGAATACTAAGCATTGGCCTCAATCCCTGCACAGATGGTACTCTCGGAAAGCACACCAAGGCCTTGCTGATTGTGCAGTACAAGTGAGTTGCTCCTTGCAGCTGGTAACAGCTGCCAGTGCAGTGCTGTCAGAGAAGAACCACTCAGGTACAGAACAGAGGCCAGTTTACTTTGTGTCTGCCATCAGGCGCCCTCAGACAAAAGGTGGATGGATCTACTCCTCCGTGGGTCTGAGGCCAAAGACAATCATGTTCTGTCTTGAGTGGGGCCAACAGCTTGTAACAGGCCTTGATCTGGCTCTAGCTTCTTCAGAGTGGCTGTCAGTGGCCATCTGTGGGCTTTGCCAAGCATTTTGTCATACCTGCCCTGCCACTGACAGCTGGTGTGACTGCAGGGGCTGGAGCCTTCCTTAGCTGTGAGGTTTCAGCTGCCGTCCCGTTGCTGCAGCTTTGCCTGGACTCGTGGAAGGGTCAGCATCTCATTTGTGCAGGTGTCTGTGTCCCGGCAGCGCCTGAGGAACAGCGCTGTCCTTGTTACCCGTCCGGCTGCGCCCGTTTGGGGAGATGGGGCACACGGGTGGTGTTCAAGGGGCTGAGCCCAGTGCTAGTGACTGCTGCAGCCCAGGCTGAAGACAAGCACTTGTAGTTCTTCACTAAATGGGGAACGGGCAAAGTCATCTCCAGAACTCATCCTGCTGATAAATGAGGAGAGTCCTAATTCTTAGAGCCATTGTTCTTGGTTATAGCATGTGCTGCTGTTCTCTAAAATGGTCAAGGCATTGTTTAGGCCAAGTGCTGAGAGGTAGAGAAGGTGCCCTTCTCTCCTGGAATTGACTTTGCAATATTCTTTCTGCTCTGCAAAAAGCAGCTGTTCAAAGTTCATCCAGATGCCAGGGTGCATTGGAACTTTGGAAGTATGAAACCTTTTGTTGAGTCTCACAAGAGAGTGTTTCTTCCCAAGACAATGAAGTGTCCTGATTTTTCAGCCCTCCTTCCTGTTTGTAGATGACAACCACTTGCCTTGGGGCCTGTTCTTTTCTGGTCTCTGTCTGCTCTGATGGTTTTCCCATGGGCTTAGTTTCCCCTCAAGGCAGCCCTTCAAAGGAGTGTGGAGAAGAGACTCTGTGCAGGCCAGGCGTGCTACCGAGCTGCCTGTCTTGCTGGGGCTGCTGCTGCTGCTGTTGTTCTTGTTGATGCTCTTGTTAGCCGAGGGACCATAAATTGCTCAGAGCCCCAGAGAGTGGAGCTGGCCTTCAGATCTCCTGGACGTCAGGATCCCTGTTTTGAAGTTTGCTCCTTGCATTTGGTTTCTTTCAGGGCGTGTGGTGAGGAAGGAAGATCCAGAGAAGAAGTACACTGGATGGGAACTCCTTGGCAGTGGGTGAGTGCAGCCACGCTTGCTTCTACAGAACCATGGGCCAGGGATTTTGGTGGTGCGGTACCACGTGGGAAGTCAGGCAAGCTGCAAGCATCTTCAGAGCCTGGCTTCAGATTGTCCCTGTCTCAGTGCTGAGGCAGTACAAGGCATCATGAAAGATAACTGGATGCTGGCAATGTCTTGCCTGCCTCAAGCAGCAGGTCCTGGAAGCCCTCCTGCAAGCCCTCAAACATGTGGCACTAGTTTGCCTGTTTTCCCAGGAGATATGGTTTTGTATGATTCAACGTAATTTGGCCACACTCATGAGGGAAGAGAAACCTGAGAGAGCAGCTTCCCACCTGGCAGCTGTCAGATAACAGCTCTCAGTAGCATTGCTTTCCACTATCTTGCTGAAAACAAGATTCAGTGGTCAGGAAGATAAGAAAGTGGTCAGAAAGATAAGATAATAGTGTTGCCTGAGTTTGGCAGGCAGGATTAAAAGAGAGCGTTGAGATGGCCCCGCAGGACTGTGTGTTTCATTGCCTGGAAAGGCACCCCACAGGCACAGACACAAGAAGGGAAAGGCAAAGAAAACCCCTGCGTGCATAATCTAGTGTGCACATTTGAGATTTGTAGCAGCCCTTTTTCTTCCTGTTGCAGCCAGCTTCTCTTGGGCACTCTGCATGGCAGAGGGCTGCTGGGCTGCTGGGCCATTGGCTGAAGAGCGGACAGACCCTGGTGTTTTAGAGACACTGCAGGCAGCAGAGAGCTCCTGCCTGGGCTGCCTTTTCCTTCTCAGCACTGAACAACTTCTCTGTTCTTGCCACTGTTCTGTTTCTAGGGGGTTTGGAACCATTTACAAGGCCTTCAACGCTGCCACAGGACGAGCGGTAAGTGCCAAGAGCCCATGCAGATTTTGCAGCCCTTGAGTGCTTTCCCTTGTGATGTGATCCATGGCCAAAGCTTTGGGCCACCTGACTTTGCTGCAAAGGCTGTCCCGCAGAAGCAGCCTGTCCAGAGGTGGGCTGCAAAATGACTTTTGGACAGACTTTATCTTTCCTCCCTACCTGAGTGAATGCAAGAATGGCGGTGGTGTCTATCCGAGAAGGACGCGCTGGCTTGGACTTACTGGATAAATGTTCCTAGATTAGCTGATGGCAAGAGCCGTTATTCCGGCCCAGTTCCTCTTAAGCCCAGGTTCAGACACAGAAAGGATTTCCCATTGTTTTCCACCACGTGGTTCAGCTTGAAAATATATTGCAGGACCTCAAGGAGGAGAGATCTTTACTGGAGCACAGTTTTGCCTTTCAGTCCTAGGGAACCCAGTTCACACACGCACACGCACACACACACGCACAGATCAGTGGGAAGAAATTGATGAAGAGCCTTAATTAATACAATGTTTTGTTGATCCTGTGTCAGAGACATTCCACTACAGAGATGCTATTCGTACTGAACTGACGTGGAAGTGCCTTGGAGAGTCCTGCTATTTTGTGGGGCTATAAGTTCAGAGTCCTGAGTTCTCGTTTTTGGCTCTCAGCAAATACAACTCCATCTTCCTGGTAGTTCCTTCTCCACCCGCGGTGCTGCGCTCAGAAACTGCACTTGGAGGGAGGTCGAGGAGGTGTCCAAAAGCCCTAAGCCCTGCTTATGACCTGGGGTGCATCCATAGCGTAGCACAGAAGGGTTATTCATTTTTAAACCCACTAAATAAGTACAAATTACAATAATTACTCGGTGTAAACCGTGTTCCAGGTTGTTCTTCAGAGTTGCAAAACCCAAAGTGAAGAAGTTAGGATGGGCTAGGGTTGTAACTTTCCTTTGAGTCGCTTTGGAGTCCTTTTTTGGACAGCATTTTCCCTGTCATGTATGTATGTGTGTGTTTACTTTGGCACACAGTCAAGAACGGCAGCCATCTCTGAAAGGCTGGTCAAAGCCCCTAGAAATGCTAACGTATTTCCAGTGGTTTCAATTTATCTTGGCTGGAGCAAAATTACTTCAGCTTGCAAAACACGTGTAAATGATAATAGTAGTGATAAACAAAGTGTGTTGGAGGAGTCTGCAGGTGCAAAGAGTGCTGTTAGCACTTTGTGGTTGATGGTTTAGTGTCCATTTCCACCGAGGTGACAAGGCATCCAGGCCCGTGAGTGCACAGAGAAAGAGGCTCTCGTCTCGTCTGCTCCTAATGGCTTTCCATGTCATTGTAGGTGGCCATAAAGGTACTTGATCTCCAGCACCAGGGCTGTGAGGATGTGTTGAAGGAAATCCTGGTCATGGATAAATATAAGAACCCCAATATTGTCACCTACCTAGAAAGGTCAGTATTCTGGCAGAAAATGGATTTTCAATTCACATCAATCTACTCCTGCATGAGGCCTGGGAGGAGATTGCATTTTGTCCCCACAAATTCTTCCTGGCAGAAATAGCTTGAAGCTTGATCTCAGAAACGTGGCTCTCTTACTAAGCCAGCAGCATGTATGTTCACTCACTGCATGTTGTTCTGCTGTTTTGGGCGGGATTTTTTCCAAGTGTTGGAGGAGAAGTGCTGAGAAAGCATCACAGAAATTATTTCCCTTGCACTGTTTGCACTGTTTTCCACTGCCTTGCATGCCAAAAGACTAGGCTAGGAGAGACATAATTTGTCCGGTTTGAAATTGTTTTTCCTGTTAGTGACTGTCCTTTCTGCAAGGTTTTCCAAAGGGTGTTGGCAATGCTGCACACCCATCTGCCCTGAGTAAAAGCTGTGAGACTGTGCCTCCTTATTGCTGTAGTTAATGGTGCAATTTGTGTATGAAGAAGATGAAGCAGCTGCTGGGATGTGTCTGCTTCCAGATTAACCTTTGCGTCACAAAACTGCCGCTTTCCCCTGCTTGCCACCTAAACCGTCTCCTTTTCCAGGGATGTGCCTTCCTCATTTAGACGGCACAGACAGCAAGCACTGGATAGCCTCGGTGGAGTGTGTCTTCACTTGATTCCCTCTTCACTTACCAGTGACCTGGACACAAAACTCAGCTGTAGTCTTTTCTTCCATGCGGCAATTTAGCTGTGCACATTCAGCTCCACACGGTTGCTTTTGTCTTGCAGCTACCTTGTCAATGAGGTTGTCCTGATGGTGTTGGAGTTTATGGATGGAGGCTCCTTGGCTGATGTGATCCGCATGAAAAGTCTGGCTGTAGGACACATAGCAACAGTGTGTCGGGAGGTAAGGGGTCCTGCTTGTGCTTGGGATGGCTTGGACAGACTGGTCCTTTGAAAGCGCTGCAAAGGGAGTGATTCCATGCTCAGAGCTTTCTTTCTGTCTTGCTCTTATGCTCCGGAAAGGAAAGAGCATCTGGGCTGAACTGCCTGCCGGTGTCCCTGCTCTTACTCTAGTCTGTTCTGTACTCTTCTATCCTATTACTGAACTTTCTGTCTCGTTTTCATTGTCATTTTCTGTTCTGCACTTTGCCTCTCCAAGCCTTTGCCTTTCTGCAATACCTTCTTTGCCTGTAAGCACAAAGGTGCTGGTGTCCAAGTTTTAAACCAGTGGCAAAGCCAAAGAGAGACTCGTCTGTCACAGGTCTCAATTTCAAAGGATGGCATGGCACCCAGCATGGTGCTTGCTACTGAAAACTGACACATGAGCTACTTCCAAGTCAGCTGTCCCTTGTCCTCCAATCTCCCACCTGACAGTGATGCCCTTGGTAGCCAAGGCAGGGACTTTTCCTCTTTTGGCAAAGCATTGTTTGTCCTGCGGACGGGGAGAGCGCATCCACTGCAGCAGGGATGGCTCTGACTGGCTTTGCCGGGGACAATCTGGAGCAGTGACTGATGTTTCCCCCTCAAGCACTGATATGCCTTCCCTTGGAAAGATCCTGCTCTCCTAATGTGGCAGCAGCAAGCTCTTCCTCTTGCCAGCGCTCACGCTCCTTTGAGATTGGTGAATCTTCAGGAGCAGACTCCTTTTGTGTGTGGCGAAATCCGATCAGGCTCACTTTTGGCCTCCTGTTTCTTTTTTTCTCTCCCAGTGCCTGCAAGGCCTGGCTTTCCTGCATGCCAACCAGGTGATCCACAGAGACATCAAAAGTGGAAACATCCTGCTGGGCCGGGATGGCTCCGTCAAGCTGGGTGGGTATTCTCGGTCAGGCGCAGCGCTCCGGGCAGGCGGTGTGGGGCTGCTTTGGAGCGGCTGCGGGTGCCCAGCAGTGGTGCCGGGGAGAGGGCAGGGAGCGCTCTGCAAGCCCAGGGCGCAGCTGTAAGGTGCTGAGTGGTCTAGAGAGCAACAAGGTAGCAAGAGTAACTCTGGTTTGTGTGTGCGTTCCTTCCAAAAGGAGGGAGTTTCAGCGTAAAAGTTGCGGTGAGTGAGGAAAAGGCACGGTGGGAATCGTGGGGGGTAACTAAGTGGACAAATGCCCACGTCCTTGGCTGCAGCCCTGAGGAAAGAGAGCCCAGCTGCTTTTCCAGCTGGAATCAGCACTGCATTCTGAGACGTAGGCGTCCTGAGAAAGCCTTTTCCTTGGTTTCCTACTTGAAGCAGTATTTGTTTTTCTCCTCAGCTGATTTTGGCCTCTGTGGTCTGCTCAGCCTTGAGCAGAGTAAACGGAGGTCGATGGTGGGCACCACGTGGTGGATGGCACCCGAGGTGGTGAGAAGAGAGCCCTACGGCCCCAAAGTGGACACCTGGTCCCTTGGCATCGTGGGAATAGAAATGGCCACAGGAGAGGCTCCTTATATTCGGGAAAACAGTCACACGGTAAGGTGCAAATACGCTCAGAGAGCGGTGTCCTTCTGGTCCATGTCCATTAGACAAAATCCCATGCCCACAGCTTGAAGTGCTTCCACCAAGGCCCTCTTTCTAAAAACATCCCGGGGGCTCAGATCAGCTGTCAAGGGAAGACCTGTTGCAGCTTGAAATAGCTGGGGCTGCACTGGAGCCTTTTATCCTTTGGGAGAGAAGGCTCATCTCTAAACCTCTGCTAGGCAAGAAATTGACACTGCGGACTGGAGCTTCGAAGATGGGCTCTAGGTGAGCACTGAAGGATATGGAAGAATCACGTAGACTCTCGTGTTTCCTTTTGCTTCAGGCTAGCTACCTGATAGGCAAGCAAGGGGTACCAGATCTGCACAAGCTCGGGCTGCCCTCTGGCTTGTGTGAATTTCTGGGTTGCTGCCTGCAGATGGATGTGGACAGGCGAGGCTCTGCCGAGGAACTTCTGCAGGTACAAGGCAAAGCGGCTGCAGCCCAAGCAGCTGTTCCCTGTCAGGGTTTGTTTCTTGGGCAAACTCCAGGGCTTCACATGGGCCCCCCCATCTAATAATCTCTACTCTGGGTGCTTTTCCAATGAAAGCCAAGCAGGATCCAAGACTCTTTGTGGCTAGGAGGGACCAGTGCATGTCATCTAGTCCAAAACATCAGCCACTGGCAAGGACATTTTGAAGTGGATGAGGCTGCTCAGAGTCCCATCCAAGCTGACCTTGAACGTTGCTGGGCTTGGGGCTCCTCCCAGCTCTCTGGGCAGCCTGTGGCAGTGTTTCAGCACTCTCCTTGGGAACAGTTTCTTCCTTAGAGCCAATCTGAATGGAGTGTCTTTTAGCTGAAACTATTCACCCTTGTCCCCTTACAATTGGCCCTACTAAAAGCTATGTCCCCATCTTTTTTAGAAGCCCCTACAAATATTGAAAGTTCTCCTTGGGGCTTGCTCTTCTCCAGGCTAAACCAGCACAACTCTCACAGCTGTTCCTCAGAGGAGAGCTCCCTCCTTCTGGTCATTTCTGTGGCCCTCTTTTGCTCTTGGGTGCTGTATTCAGGTTTACCTGCTAGCAAAGGGAACTGAAGTATTGCAATGCCAGGGACGTGGGCTTGAAGAACACGACGAAAGCCGTCCCTGCCCAGCGCTTCTGGATTGCTGTGTGGGAAGGCGGGGGCTGTGGGGGAGCTCCTTCTGAGCATCCCAGGGCACTCAGCCTGTCCCTCCTGCCCCACTCTTTGAGCTTGCTGCCTCTGCTTTCTGCCAGTCAAACAGGGACAGCTGAGCAGGACTTGTGCCAGACCCATGTGCTGCCTGGCCCGCTCAAGTAGATGAGAATCCTTGCGGCTTTGCCGCCCGGTTTTGTGGCAGACGAGGACCAGGCCACTTCCTTGGCTCTTCCTGCTGACAAGGAAGATGCCGGCCAGCACAGGAGGTGGGGGGCCATGCCAAGGCAGAGCCTACTCTTCCTGCACGCTGGAGCTGAGCACATCTGAGCCTTGCTGCTTTGTGTCCTTGCTCCTGGCTTGCTGCTGAAAACCCGCGTGTGCTGCGGTCCTGAGAACAACACGTGGGATCAATATTTTTCAGAGCTCTTGGGAGTCTCCTGAGGAATGTCTTATGCCCCACATCTCTTTTGGACACTCCAATAGCTCATGTCTGTAGAAAAGAGGAGCTGGAAGAAGTCTGTTGAGTTTCCTGTAAGGAACAAAACCTTTGGACAGCAAGCAGCAATCCCACAGTGCTGTCAGGACAAAAATCCCAGCAAGTGATGACACCTTGAGCAATGGACTAGTGCAGCTGTGGGCCATGTTTGCCTGTGCTAGCAGCATCCTGGGCATGAAGGCACACGTGCTGATGGTGCCTTCAGTCCTATGTTAGTGTATTTCAGGGTGCTAGAGGAATGCAGCTTGACCCTGTAAGGAACTCAGTTTGGAAAAGAATGGTTCCTTTTCCCTTTGTCTCTTTTAATTTGGTTTGGTTTGTTTCTTTTTCCCTTTGGGCAGCATCCATTTCTCCAGTCAGCGGAGCCTCTCTTAAGCCTCTTCTGACAGCCTGATTGCTGTCATCCCTGCAGCAAAATCATGCAGGAAGCAAAGGAGATGGCAAGGAGCACTTCAGCACTTGGGGAAATGAACCTCTGAGAACAGGTAGAAATCCTGAGGGGAGAGGGGCCAGGAAACGGGCAGCCATGGGAGCAGGAAAGGAAGGTGGCATCTCCTATTCTCCCACCTGCTGATCCTGCTTTTGAATTTCTGCTTAGGACAGCATTGCTGTAGGGCACAAAGTCACTACTGCTGTGCCCTGTTCAGGTGTGGGGTTGTGCACGGTATGAAGCTTCCACTGATTATCTGGGGAGCTTGGCTGGCACTTCATGTGGAAGTGTCTTCCTCCCCTCATAAGGACTTGGAAGGGCAGCGTTTGGAGGCACAGCAGCTGCTGGCACACAGCTGCTCCTTCTGTACCTTCCTGGTGGAGGTACAGAAGGAGCAGGAGAACAGGCTGCTGGAGATGAAGCAGGAAGTTGCCAGCATGCAAGCTGTACAAGCAAAGTTCTGAAGCAAAGCCAGTCAAAAGGCAAAGGCTGTGAGAAGAGAGTTTGTGTGTTGTTTTGGACTCCTCTGTGCTCCATATGGGCACTGTTTCTCCGCACTCTGTCTGTCTGGGGGGCACTGTCTCTTAGCTGGCCCTTGGTAAACCGTGCTGGAGAGACCTTTGTGTCTTCAGGAAGCAGTGTGGTGAGAGGCTACCAGAGTGCAGGTTTGAGGGGGGCAGGCATGGTGATGCAGGCCCAAAGAGAATGGGAAAGCCAGAGCTTCCTCTCAGAAGGAGGGAGGTCTCACGGGAAGTCCTCTGCAGAGCCAGGCTAGAGCTGTGGGAGAGGGCTGGCTGTCAGGCTGCTGAGGAGGTGCCTGAAGCTGCTGAGTATGTCCTGTGCATTCTTTGTCCGATCCAGCAGTGGATTATAGTGTGTGTGCCTCAGCAAGAGCTGTAGCTCGTGTTCCTCCGTGATTTGGTGCTGGGAGAGAAATTTTGGACTCCCTACAGAAGCCACTGTGATGCTAGGATGCAGGCAGGGAGCGCTTGGGGCGTTCCTTTTGCTTTTGAGGGCAGCAGGGCCTGGGTGGGCTTTGCCTGAGCTTCCCTCTAGAGTGAAGACAAAAGCAGGGATTGTTTTGGGAGCAGCAGGAGGCTGCGACCTAGCCACTGACTCAGGAGTGTGTGCTAGCCTGGCCAAAGTGAGCAGAAGAGTTGGCTTCCTAGATTCCCTTTAGACTCCTGGCTTCCCACCAGTCATTGGAAATGACAAAACACTTGAGAGAAATGGATTGGCTGTGGGGCTGGTTTCATACTGCAGTTGTTTCTACGACTGTACTTCTGTTATTCCTTCTACAGATCACATCGGCCCCCGCCATCTAAATCCCCACTCCGAAGGCTTTTCAAATGAAAACAAAGGAAACTTGCAGCAAAGCAATCGAGAAAGCAGAAGAGATGACCAGGACCACTTCAGGATTGCTTTCTCCAAAGGCAGCTTGGAGCTGGAGTCACAATAAAAGTCCTACACACCCTCAAGCCTGTTGGACAATTGCCTTCCTAGTCTATGCCCTGAAAGAATGTCCCCTAGACTTTAACCTTTCCTTTATCATGTCCCCTAGATTTTAACCTTTAAAGTTTCCCATGGACTCCGGTTTTTCATTTCAATGTACATTGTTACATTATTAGTTATATATAGTGATCATAATGTGATTGTTGAAAATCATTTACTGTGCGATGTTTGGTGGCAATTGGTGGTATATATTATGGTCATTTCAGTTGAAATTTTAGTTGCACAATGTTTAGCAGACTTCCTTTCCCAGTTTTCGTTTTCACCGTCGCGTGCCCCTGAACCTACTATTCCTGAGAAGGACAGGACTGGAGATGGAACCTGCTCAAGAGCACAGGCCAGCCACCAGCCATCTGCCATCTGCCCTCCCTTTCCGTGCCCATGCCAGGATGGCACTGGCCATGCCTCCCCGGATTCTACCCTAACCCACCTTGTGACAGCCCTCAACCCTGCTCCTGCTTTCCTGTTGTATTAGCAGTCCCCAATTTTTGTTGTAATTCATGTTTCAGAGATTCCCGATACAGGCCACCCTCAGAAGCCAGTCACCCCAGTTCTTTTATTTATTTAGGCAGGAGAGTCGGCACCCTCCAGCCAGCCGGAGGAGCGACTCTGGTGCCCCACAGGAGACCCGTGCCTGGCCACACCATAAGGTCCTCACAGGCTGGTCCCCCCTAAAGCCTTTTCTTTTGGCTTTTGTGTTTGGGGAAGGGCACTGGGGGCAGGTGCCATCGCCAGTCCTTTTGATTTTCTCTTCTCTTTTGATCTATGGGTAAGTGAGGGGGAATGAATTGGCAGAGAGATGCCTGGGACTCAGGCCCTTAGAAGTGAGGGGAAATGAAAATTGCATTTACTTCTTGTTTAGTTATTCTCTGCAGTATGAACTCACCTGTTTATTTTAGTTCTCAAGTTTAGTTAAAGTCTATGAAGTATTGTGTTGTTTTTAGTTAAGACAAGGTTATTATTTTGACTATGATTGTTATACCTTTCATTTTCAATAAATCCAAAGAGGGGGAGTTGTGGGAGCTTGTCCTGGAGGGGATGGGCCATGAAGTGGCCACACATCAGACAATCAATGAGCAACAGGAAGCCTCGGGAGAAGAAAAACCACAATGGATGACACCCAGGGAACTTCTGGTGAGTTTATCATGGAGAGTAAAGGACTCTGGGACTGACTGGGAGTGGCCATGCAGATCAACAGCCGTTGATTGGCCAGATGGTTTCTGGAACTTTCTAGAACACGCTGGTTCCAGGCCTTCCCCAGCACTGCTCAGCTGCAGCTCTGCAGCTCTTTGGCTTTGAACCAGCGTGTTTAACTGGCTTCTCAGGTTCTGGGGCTGGCTTCATCCCAGCATTCAATTCCTGCTCTGCCCTGAGGCTGGCTATTATTTCAGGCTCCAAGGCGATTGGCAACTGATTCAGCTCCTTTTCTAGCTGCTTGGCAACACAGAGCTCTCTGAGTCAAACCTCCATGCATATGGATACCGGGCATGGTCCTGTACTGGGATTTTCAAAGTTTCTTCTACCAAAATTCATCTTTTCTCCACCAGTAACTGTGGATAGTGCTAGTTTTTCTCAGTCTCCGTCTCTCTTCAGGGCTGGACAAGCTTTCTATAGAAGCTTTTAGCAGGTCTGTCAGTAGAGAGCAGTTGACATCATTTTCTGCATGAGAGTCTATTACTTTTCTGCCAGAAGATAGCAGCCTTGACTGAAAATTTGTTTCTCCTTTATTATGTCATGAGCAGTTACTGCTGGATCAAATGCCCATGTCACCTCAAGAATAACCTGCTCATTGCGCCAGTTAAAATGTAAGGGCCCTAAAACATTGCTCAGTGAGACACTTTAAAAGGATTTCAACTTGTTCACGAACTCTGATTCGTGAAAAGCAGGAGAATTACGGACAAGATGTTCTCAAGAGGTTGGAACAACACAAAAATCTTCCCTGGCAACTTTTGAAAATCAGAGAACTTTGGCAAAACATTTAGAGCAGGAATCAATCAACATAAAGCATTCCATCAAGCATTAACTTAGCATATTCAACTTAACAAATTCCAAGCCTGATAGATTTTAAGTTAATGCAAAATCTGCGAGAATGAAATTGGAAGAACAAAGAGGAAGAGAGAATGAGAGAAAATATATAGAAAAGAACCAACACATCTACCATTCCTGGTTCCAATGGAGTTCAGCTAATAGGATTCCAAGAGGAGGTAGGGCAAAGACATGTGGTTGCCACATAGCCTGAGTTAAAATCCATTTGGCTTTCCTGGGGCCTTCCCCCACATGGGGCTGCCACTCACGTGGCCATTTAGGAGCTGGGTTAGGGGTTCCAGACACAGGGGTGGAGCATTGCCTCCGCTGTGCCAGGGATCAGCGGTCACTGCTGGGCTGAGATACAGGCCTGGGAGTGTGGGGTGTACAGATCAGAGCATCACCTCTCCACAGCGAGGCTTGATCTGCCCCTTTCCCCACATAAGCACCTGAAATGTTTGGAGCCAGCAATCTCTAGCCTCTCACAACAAGGTTTCTGGGCTCCTGTGCTTCTTGGCTCTCCAGACTCCAAAGACTTGTGGCTGGATATTAAGAAACCTGCACTTTTATTGCTTCCAAAAGAGGCAGCATGAGGGTTTCATTTTCTTTCTAAGACCTTCCCTTCTTTCTATCTCCTCAGCCTGAGATAGTCCTTGTAACGCCTCTCCTCTCTCTCCTTCTCCACGACAATGGAGGGGGACAACGGAAACACCAATCTATGAGAGGCCAGAAATGTTAGAAATGTTGCAATGTAGTAAGGGAAAAAAAAAAAAAACAGCACTATACAACAATAAAAATAAAATTGTACAAAAGAGGTAATGACCTAACCGACAAAGGTGAAGTGTCACGTGGGGCCCCCGGAACAAGGAGAAGATGGTGAGGGCTTACAGAATGATTCTGATGGTAGATGGGCGCTGCTGGTGCTGCCTGGAGCAGCTGTGGGCCTGCAGTGGCAGTTTCCTGCTCCCTCTCTGCAGCACTGGTGGTGGCAAGGGCGATGGTGATGGGTGTCTCTCCCTGCAGAGCTCTGTTTGGCACTGCCGCTACCATCAGTCTGCCACGCTGGGTGTGCACGTGGGAATCGGATCTGCCGCTCCACTGCCTCTTCCTACCACCCTGCTGGGCTCCACTGGGCTTGGCTGGACTCCCTTTTGGCTTGGCTGAACTCACTTGGTATCAGTGTCACCACTCTGGACTGCACTGTTCTGCTGGAGCGGAAAAACAGTCCCACGTGCCACCCTGGCCCTGATGGTTTCAGTTGTGTGTCAGAGCTGTCACTTCCGTGCCACTCATCTCAACCCCGTGGCCTAAAAACTACTGTGGAAGGACAGAACTGGCAGGGAAATGGTGGTGGTGCTTTGGTCCCAAGGCCTCTCTGCTAGAGGGAGCCAGAAAGAAGGATCCCCCTTGCATTTGTGGTCATGGCATTTCCCTGCTGAAATCACACCCACGGCTGTGATGTAAAATGAATAAACAGTGCTGAAAGATCCATGACCTGGTCTCTGTAGCTAGGAGAAACCTCTAAATGTAATTGAAGTAGTGCTTCTCCTTGTTTTCTGCTTTCCTGAACTGAGCAAGGTCCAACTGGAAGAAGCCTTCTGGTTTTTGCTCAGAAGCATTAGTGGCCAAAGAGCACTGATGTGGTTCCTCACATCCCGCTCCCTTCTCAGTGCTCAATTTCTCCGGGTGGGCTGTAGGGGATTAGTGTGTTCTTGGAGTTACTCTTAGATGCCTTGAGCAGTAGCTTATGGACTAGGAGGGCTTTTTGTCTTGCTTTGTAGCAGAGGAGAGCTTTGCAGGCTTTTTTTGGCCTGAGCTGTAGGGAAGATCTGGTTCTCTGCACTCTGTGAGTTCACAAACCAGCCCAGGGTGGCTGCTATTGTGATGTCAGGGGCCGCATCCCAGCGTTGCCAAGGCAAAGTTGCTGTGCCCAGGCCCGGCAGGGCTCAGTGAGCAGAGCAGCTCAGTGGCACGCTGACTGCAGGCGGAACCTGCTGATCGCCGAGGTCTCTGCCAGCAGGACTCGCAGGATTTTTGGTTTTTCCCCGCAGGCGTTGTCTGGTGCAGACTTGGGCAGCGCTGCTCAGGCCATGGAGAGAGTGTGTGCTGCAGTTTGCACGGCTTTCTCCGTGGCCTATTCTGGGTACTTTTTCACCCAGCTGGCACGTAAGTGGACGGTTTTGTGCAGTGTGGCATATGGACACCAAAATGCCACCAAGAGGCCTTGAGTTGGGTAAAGCTGCTGTCAGCAGCTGCAGCTAAGAAGGGGGTGTCTCTAGCCAGAGGGGCCTAGGCAGCATTTGTAATGTAGCCTGCAGGGGCTCCGCTCCTCCCGTGGCATAGCCTGTGCCCATGGGGTCTGGAATCTCCTCAGTTTGCTGGCTCAAGCCAGACAACTTCCAAGATAGGAGGACTGGGAGAGCTTGGCAGAAGTCCTTGGAAAAGCTGTGCACTGCTCTCCAGCACTGAGGGAAAGTCCCTCAGTTCAAGTCTTCTTGTCTGCATTCCCTCATCCCAGCATGTGCCTGTGGAACTTGACACTTCCTGAGTGCTAAAAGAGCCATTCCTTCTCGGATGAAATCACAGGATCAGCTTGGAAAAGGCCTCTGAGATGGACATTTCAGAGCAGTTCTTGTATGCTCCTGAACCCAGGAGCTGTTCCTGCGCTGTGTCCCCACGGAACTGCCACCATGGCTAAAGGGGACTTGGGTGAAGCTTTTTTGGGGAAGGGTTTTCAGTAAGCTCATGGCAATTGCTGCATGCAATCCCTTCAGAAAACTGAAATCCAGGGAAGAGAGGAGCTGTAGCTCCTGCTGGTTGCGGTGGGGCAGAAGCTGGAATGCCTGTTGCAGAACCACTGGGACTTTCTCAGTCTCGAGTTTCTATGGGTTGAGAGGCCAAAGAGGACAAAGGGTAGACACGAGGCAGTAGTTAGTGCTGTTGCCTTGCTGTGTGACACAAGGGTTGCTGCTGGAGTGATGGAGTGAAAGCAGAATGCTCTGTCTTTGGTTGCTGACTATTTGGTGGGCTTGCCCAGCACAGGCAGTTTCCTTACAGCATCTGCTTCTTTTTCCCTTTTGTCTTGCAGGTCACATCACCCGTGCCTGGAGAGAATCCGCTCCTTGGGTGAGTGGGAAAGGAGCCTTTGGTGTGGGTAGCATTTGACAATTGTGGAGCAAGCTGTGAGCTGGGCCTGGTGCAGTCCAGTGCCAGCCTGGTTGGATGAATGAAAGAACAGTCCAGGCCCTTTGCAGCAGCAGCAGCAGCAGAAGCAGCAGCAGCAGTAGAATCTGCAGGAGGAGTTGGATCCCAGGCTGTTTTCTCCAGTTCCTTTTCAGAGCTTTTAAGCAGCTGAAAGTGGGGTTGTTTGGTTCTTAAAGCCATGATGGAATTTCTCCTGTACAAGAGACTACAGTCCCATCTAACTGGCCCATTTGACTTGAGTTTGAACAATTAGAATGCCATTTCTCTGCAGAAGATTTCTCCTTAGTGTATCTGGCTCTAGAGCTGAATAGAGAGGTTCCCTGTCCCTGACACTGCTGTCTATCTGCAGAGCCCAAAACAGACCTCTGAGCCTCCTCTGGATGCATGTCTTCCTGAAGAAGAGGCCAAATGGGAGGAAGATTCCCACCAAAGTGCACCTGCTGCCACTGCAGGGCCTGAGCATCCAGCATCAGTAAGTGGCAGCTCTGGCTAGTCCTGTGGCTGGAGCAAAGCAGAGTTGCAAGTTTCTGAGCAGACAGCACCTGCCCTGCCTGGCTGAAGATGCTGAGGACTGGAATCTTTCCAGCTCCCCCAGAGCACTTCCCCCAGCCTGTGAGGCCTGGAGAAGGGGTGTGGAACTGGGACGATTAGGCATCACTTCTCTACTGTTCTGACAGGGGCTGGGAATTTTTCTCAGCAAGAGACAAGGGGTAGCAATAGGATGTCTTTGGATGCTCCTGGGGTACAAGTGAGGCCCTCTGTGCCCAGGGGCTGTGCAGGCTCCTTGTCCCCAGTGAAGAGAGTAGTGCAAAGGTGCAGTTCACAGACTTGCAGGATATGAGGAGACACTGTCCCCAGAAGGGACCTGGCCCTCCGCACAGAACAGCCAAAGTCAGCAGCTAAAGGAACAGCTGAGATGCAGCGGGGCCTGTAGCTGAAGAGACGTAAGGCTCTGAATGACAGGTTCTTTCCTGACCCTGCTGCTGCTGTCTGTGCACAGAGCACAAGGGCAGCGCCAGCACCTGCTCTGGCTGCCTCTGCACTCGAGGAAGAGGCTGAAGAGGAGGAAGGTGCCAATGAACCTGCCCCTTCTGTCAGCCCGCGGCCTGAGCAGCCAGCATCAGTAAGTGCCTGTTTGGGTTAGCAGTGTCTTTGGTGACATTCTGTCCCTCATGTAAAAGCAGGCTTTGGGTTCGGGGCCTTGAGCTGGAGAAGTGGGCTGCAAAAGCTGAGAGGTGAAGAGCCCTGGATGTGGCCAGCAGCATCTTCCTCAGGGCTTGCATTTGAAATGAGATCAGAGGGGCATCTCTGCCAGGCACATTTGTGACCCAAATTAATTTCTTGTCCCAGAGCTCCAGCTCCTCTGCCGTGGCACCTGCACAAGCTGCAGCTGAAGAAGCCTCCAGCGCCCAAGCTGGAAACTCAAGCAGGAGCAGCTCGTGCACCTGGAGCACGACTAGTTCCTCTGGCAGCAGGGAGCTGCTGGGAGAGAAGACAGAGGACAAGTGCCTGGCCATGCTGAGTACGTCCTTTGTGACCCTTGTGTGCCGCAGCAGTGCCTGGTGTGTGTGTGCGTGTGTCAGCAAGAGCTGTCCCAGCTCCTGTTCCTCCTCAGCTGAGTGCCAGCTCCTGAGGCCTCCCCACAGGAGCTGTTGCTGTGCTCTGAGGTGGGGAGGGATCTCTGGGCTGCTGCTCCTGCCTCGGAGGGCAGCTGGGCCTGGTTTGGCCTTGCCTGAGCTTCCCTCTAGGCAAAAGGCAGAGCAGAGATTGTTTCTGGCTGAGCAGGAGGCTGTGGCCGAGCAAATGAGGAGGCCTCCAGGAGCTCCTGTGGGGCCCAGCTCCTGTGGGGCAAGGCCAAGGTCATCTTCAGAGCTCAGCCTGTCCTAAAAGCTGAGGGACCTCATTCCCAAGGCCCATCACAGTAGGGTAGAACATCAGCTGCTGCTCTTGAGCGGCAGAAGGGCATTGTTTAGGCAAAGTCCTGCTTCAAGCTGGAGTTCTTAGCTCTGCTGGAGGCACTTTGCAATATTCTTCCTGTTCTGGAAAGGGCAGCTGTTGATAAAAATGGATTCCAGAACCCAACATGCCTTGCATGTTTGCAAGGATTAAATCTTTTGTTGAATGTCCCAGAGTGTTCATTGCCCAAACAGAAAGGTTGTGTTTGTCCTGCTGCCCTTAATGTCTGTAGGCAACAATCACTTCTCTTGCTTACACTTTTCTGATCCCTGTCTCCTCTGACTGTTTCTTGATGTGCTTAGATTTTAGTTTAGACTTCTAGTTTTGGACAGGCCATCTGTGCTGCAGGGCTGCTTGTCCTGCTGCTGTTGTTTTTTAGGTGGTGGCGGTGTGGTGGTGGTGTTGTTTCCTGAGGGAGTGAGTTGAAAGGACGCAGTGTCCCAGAGAGTGGGGCTGCCTTTCTGATCTGCTGCAGGGTGGGATCTCTTTTGAAGGGAGCATCTTTCCTTGGGATTTTTACAGAGATGCTGGTGAGCGAGGGAGATCCTGAGGCAAAATACACAGAACTGGAAACAATTGGCAGAGGGTGAGTGCAGCCACAGTTCCTTCCATTTACTGTTTGTCCCTGGACTTTTTTCCTCTTGTACTGTGGATTCCTGCACTTGCAGGGACTAAAGGACTTCTTCTTTCTCTGCGGCCGTTTTGTTTCTAGGGGTTTTGGCACGGTGTGCATGGCAGTGGAGACTGCCACAGGAGAAGAGGTAAGCGTCAAGCAGCGCCACAGCTTCTGCAGAACTGTTTTAGGACAGCATTTGATCTGTCATGTCTGGAAGAGTTTGCTTTGTTGCTGTGAAAGGGAGAATGCCAGTGGAATGATCAAGCCCCCTAGAGGTTGTCCAGCAGTTTTGCTCCATGTTTTCTGGCAGAAATTGACTTTCTGCTTGCAAGAGGTGTGTGAATGAAAATGGGGATGATCAAGTAAAGCCATGGGGGAAGTCTGTGGGAACGGTGAGTGTTGTTAGAGCTTTGAGGTGGACAGCATAGACCATGTTTCTGCCAGGTTTCCAAGGCAAAGGCTATCTGGCTCTTTGTCCTGGGAGGTGCCCAAGCAAGCGGTCTGATGTCCAGCCACAAGGAAGCTTGGCCCAGCCCAGCTCTGTCACCCCATCAGCACTGTCTCTGTGTTCCCCTGGTGGTTCTGTGCCACCAACTTTGGTTCATGTTTTCCATGTTGTTTTAGGTGGCCATAAAGAAAATTAGTCTCCTGGAAGAGAGCAACAGCGAGGTGTGCCTGAATGAAATCCAGATCATGCGTGGCAATAAGAATGCCAATCTTGTGACCTTTGTAGACAGGTGAGTGGTTCTGCTGTTCTGCCATGAAAGGTCATTCACATCCTGCAAGCCAGAAGTTCAACCACTCCTTTGGCGGCTGGCAGAGGATGGAGCTGTTAATTCCTATTTCTGGGCTGATCTACAGCGTCCTGGGAGGAGATTGCATTGGGGCTGCGTTCATCTTTGCTGGCGTACCTAGTTTGAAGTGTGCTTTCAAAGACCAGCCTTGGCCCTGTCTCACTGAGCCAACAGCCTCAAAGTTCCTGTCCTCTCTCCACATGGTTTCATTTGTTTTGGCAATTGATTTTTTCCCACGGGACTCCAGTGCTGACAAAGCGCTGTAGATTGTATTTCCCTTGGCCTGTTGCATTGGTGTGGATACCAAGCAGCCTTTAGACTACATAGAGTTCAAGCCCTGTAGGGCATTGTGAATGACTATTCCTCCTGTCTTCCTCTGAGAGAGACACAGGAGCAAGAATCCATCAGGTCATGTAAGTGCACACCTTCATCTCCAGGCTGTTGTTTCCTCCTTTCAGCTACCTGGTGGATGAGGAACTCTGGCTGGTGATGGAATACATGGACGGAGGTTCTTTACACGATGTCATTAGGGAGACTCATATGGCAGAAGGAGAGATAGCAGCTGTCTCTCGGGAGGTAAGGGATGGCGCTTGTTTCTTCCCATGGCTTGGTCGGGACCGCCCTTCCAAATGGGTGATAAGGAGAGGAGAGATTTCCCCTTCCAAGCTTCCTTTTTGCCTTTCTCTTACACCTGGCAGTAGCAAGAGCAGATGAAGTGCCTGCCAATGTGCCTGCCCTTCTTCTAGTGTGTTTGTGTTTGCCTCTCTAAAGCCTTGCCTGGAGCCTGTGTGTGCTGCATTCCTTCCCCACAAGAGCAAAGTGGCTGGTGGCACCATGTTGAGCAAGTGGCAAAGACAAAGAGATCCTCACAGGACTCTCACAGAGCTCAGCCTCAAAGGAGAGCCTTGCACCCCAAGTGGTGTTTGCAAAAGCAGACACTGTTGTCTGGCTGCAGAGAGTACAGGCACTGCAGCAGTGCACCTTGAGTCTGTGTTTGCAGGGCACTGGCCAGAGCAACAATTGCCCTTTCCCTTTCAAAAGCAAACAACCACGCCCTTAGAAAAGCTCTGCTGTCCTCGTGTTGGAGCAGCCAGCTCTGCTGCCTTTGCCAGCAGCCTGGCCTGCCGTGGCTCACCAACCCCCAGGAAGTCAGTCTTGCAGGTGTGCCACTGCCCTGCTTGTGGCACGAAATCCACTCAGGCTCGTGTTCCTTTTTCCTCTCTCAGTGCCTGCAAGGCCTGGATTTCCTTCACTCCAAGCAAGTGATCCACCGAGACATCAAAAGCCACAACATTCTCCTGGGCTTGGACGGCTCTGTCAAGTTGGGTGGGTGTTGCTGGCCAGGCTCAGCCGTGGCGGGCTGCGGTGTGGGGCTGCCTTTGGGTGCTGCCGCTTCCCTGGTGCCTGTGGCAGTGCAGGCTGCCCTGCTGCGAGCGCAGAGCACAGCCACAAGGTGCAGGGAGCTGTAGCTGGGCAGAAGGGGTCAGGAGCGCCTTTGGCTTGTGTGTGTCCCTTCCCCAGCAAGGCAGCAGCAGTCTAATAGCTTCAGGGGACTAAAAGCCACTGCCTGAAGTCCGGGGCTTTTGCAAAGTGGCCAATTGCGTATTTCCTCAGCTGCAGGCTCGAGGAATAGCAGCATGCCCCTGGTACAGCTGGATTCCACACTGCCTTCTTAGACATTGATTCAGTGGGGAATTCTTTTCTTTGCTTTCCTTTTTCAAGCTGGCTTGATGTGAGTGTTTTTTCTCCTCAGCTGATTTTGGCCTTGCTGCTCAGCTCACCGCTGAGCAGAGCAAACGGAGATCAGCTGTTGGGACTACTCACTGGATGGCGCCAGAAATTTTCACAGGGAAGCCCTACGGCCCCAAAGTGGACATCTGGTCCTTTGGCATTGTGGGGATCGAGATGGTGGAAGGAGCACCTCCTTACCTGATGAACACCTCCCGCACGGTACGCTGCAACTACCCTCAGATGCTCCTGTCACTCTGACTAAATCTACTCCCATTCTGCTGCCTGGGAAGCTTGCTAACACCTGACAATGATTGGTGCCAGGCTGCATAGTCTCTTATGCTTCTTGCCCAGATTATCCCCTTGGCATTTCATCATGAATAGCACAAGAAAATCACTATGCCTTTTCCTTGGTGGAAGCTTTGCCTAAGAGAGCAGTGAGCAGCTTTACCTAAAGGAGCAGTGAGCTGCATTTTATGGGAGGAATCCTTGGAAATAGTACAGTTAGATTAAAGTCTGTCTTCCACCTCACCTGTAGAGCTGGTGTCAGTGCTGAGAGAAGCAAAGTGTGCTGCTGCTGATGGAGTTGCTCCTAATTCCATCAGCCAATGAAATCAGGGGTCAAGGCAAGAGCCTTTGCATGTTGGACTGGCTACGGCTGCCTCTGGCTTTGGGTTCTTTTAGTAGGGGTAGGAAAGGTATCTCCCTCCCTCTGGCAGAGAGTAAAGAGCCACTGGGGAGTGGAGCTTGTCCAGTGGGGTCTGTGTGAGCAGTTTGGGGTGTGAAGGAGACAGGTGGAGCGTGGCATTTCCTACTTCTCCAGGTTCAGCAGCTGATAAGCACCAGGGGCACCCCGAAGCTGCAGAAGCCCAGGCAACAGTCGGCTTGGCTGCGAGACTTTCTCTGCTGCTGCCTGGAGACAGACGAGGACAGGCGCTGGTCTGCCCAGGAACTTCAGCAGGTAAAAGGCAAAGCGGCTGCCGGGTGCGCCGGCCGCCCGCTGCCAGGGGCTCCTCGTCTGCTCAAGTCCAAGGCGGCAGATGGGCCCTGCTGCTGAGAATCTCCAGTCTGGGGGCTTTTCAAAGGAAAACAGAGGAGAACCCTGGCCTGGTATGGGTTGGAAGGAGCCTTTCCAGGTCGCCTAGACCAAATCTCATTCAGCTGAAGCCATCTGGGTTAATGGATTTGTGGGATTGGGAGCCTTGTTTGGCTCATGTAGCATGGTCCTGGATGTGGAGACAGAGGTGCACAGAATGCCCTCCTTTGTGTATCTTTCTGCTTGCCAGAGAAAGCCAGTTTCAGCCTGTGAGGTCAGTAGAAATTAATTTCTTCTTTTTCTCTTTGGGCAGCATCCTTTTGTAACCTCAGCCAAGCCGACCTCCAGCCTGACGCCTCTGATCATGGCGACGCAGCAGTTTATGGCCGACAGGAGATACTAGCCCTGCAAGAGGCCATTGGTGTTTTTTGTAGTTTCTAGTTGATAGCTCGTAGTTTCTAGTTTGTTTAGACTGATAGTGTAAATAAATACGGTAATACATAAAACCTTCACTGTGCTGGAAGCCTCCCTTTGTTCTCATGCTGTGCATAAGCTCTAAATTTGCTTCTGAATGGTCAGGTGTTTCTTAAATGTGGGAAAAGCCATCTTTGGGGTTTGTGGCATGGTCTGGAAGTGGGCAAAGGTCTTCTGACCTTGGTGCCTCCAGGCCACAACCTCTAGTGGAGAGACAGGCTGGCAGCAGTGACTAGAGGAGCAGAGTGGGGCAAAATGGAGCAGAGCAGTGGTGGCAGTGCAGGGCATGCTGCTGTGGCTGTGGTTGTGTTGCAGCTCTTGGGAAAGGTTGGGAGTGTCTGTGCTGCTGTGGGCAGAGGGGGAGGGAGCCGGGCTTCTCCACAGGCTCGGGCACAGGTGAGCGTCCCGTGGGAAGGCAAGTTCTGCCACGGGAACTAAGGCCAACATGTGGGAGTGAAGACTTGTGCAGTTTGGAGCTGCGTGAGCCACTGTGGAGGCCTGTGGGCCTGCTGGAGGACTTCTTGGGGCAATGTCCTTTAGATTTTAACCTTTCCCTTATCTTGTCCCCTAGACTTTAAACTCTCCCATGGACTCTGGTTTTTTGTTTCAATGTACGTTTGATACATTATTAGTATATAATATATAGATATAGTATAGCTATCTATATATATAGATACATAGTCATCATATAGTGATGATTCAAAATCATTTACTGTGCGATGTTTTGTGGCAATTGACAGTATATTTGATGATCATTTAAATTTAAATTTTAGTTGCACAATATTTAACAGACTTCCTTTTCCAGTTTTCGTATTCATCCACCACGTCCCTGTACCCACTATCCTTGAGAAGGACAGGACTGGAGATGGAACCTGCTCAAGAGCACAGGCCAGCCACCAGCCATCTGCCATCTGCCCTCCTTTTCCGTGCCCTTGCCAGGAGGGCACTGGCCATGCCTCCCCAGATTCTACCCTAACCCACTTTGTGACAGGCCTCAACCCTGCTCCTGCTTTCCTGTTGTATTAGCAGTACCCGATTGTGGAGTTGTGTTTTTATACTTTATTGTATTTTCATTGTATTTCGATTTTAAAATGGTTTATCCCCTTGTACCCCTCTGTGCCCCTTTGGTTTATCCCTAGTTTTCCCATCCCTCCTCAAGTGTCCATCACCCTGTAAGTACAGAGACATTCCCCTGTCTCCTCCCAGATGCCTTGTCCGTCACTCGGTGTGCCTTCCCTTACATCTTGAAGCTTCCATCCAGAGCGTCAGGTGGTTGGGTGAGGGCCTGGGGCCCCTTCCCCTTTCCTCCCTCATTGGATACCCTCATTGTCAGTTTGTACAAGAGTCACTCCTTACTGTTTTCTCATTGGCAAGTCAGTTCTCCTCCTTCTCTCTATTTAATTGGTGGTTTGCACCTCTCTGGTGCTCTTGTCAGCAGGTTGTGATCAGGTGCAGTTGGGCTCTTTGCCGCCTCCATAAAGCTTTGGAGTTCTACCCCTGACAAGAAACTCTTTCTTATTCGCCAGTGGGATCAGCTACGCCTTGGGAGCAATGGAGGCACTCCCAAAAGCCCATCCAGGTCCAGCAGGGAGTGCTTCTTGCTGCCCTACTCGCCCCTTGGAGAGCTAGCTGGGGCTGAGTGGACTGGAGATCAGTGGTTGGGAGCGAGGACGCGGCAGATGGTGGCAGCGGCGATGGTGATGGGTGTCTCTCCCTGCAGAGCTCTGTTTGGCACTGCCGCTACCATCAGTCTGCCACGCTGGGTGTGCACGTGGGAATCGGATCTGCCGCTCCACTGCCTCTTCCTACCACCCTGCTGGGCTCCACTGGGCTTGGCTGGACTCCCTTTTGGCTTGGCTGAACTCACTTGGTATCAGTGTCACCACTCTGGACTGCACTGTTCTGCTGGAGCGGAAAAACAGTCCCACGTGCCACCCTGGCCCTGATGGTTTCAGTTGTGTGTCAGAGCTGTCACTTCCGTGCCACTCATCTCAACCCCGTGGCCTAAAAACTACTGTGGAAGGACAGAACTGGCAGGGAAATGGTGGTGGTGCTTTGGTCCCAAGGCCTCTCTGCTAGAGGGAGCCAGAAAGAAGGATCCCCCTTGCATTTGTGGTCATGGCATTTCCCTGCTGAAATCACACCCACGGCTGTGATGTAAAATGAATAAACAGTGCTGAAAGATCCATGACCTGGTCTCTGTAGCTAGGAGAAACCTCTAAATGTAATTGAAGTAGTGCTTCTCCTTGTTTTCTGCTTTCCTGAACTGAGCAAGGTCCAACTGGAAGAAGCCTTCTGGTTTTTGCTCAGAAGCATTAGTGGCCAAAGAGCACTGATGTGGTTCCTCACATCCCGCTCCCTTCTCAGTGCTCAATTTCTCCGGGTGGGCTGTAGGGGATTAGTGTGTTCTTGGAGTTACTCTTAGATGCCTTGAGCAGTAGCTTATGGACTAGGAGGGCTTTTTGTCTTGCTTTGTAGCAGAGGAGAGCTTTGCAGGCTTTTTTTGGCCTGAGCTGTAGGGAAGATCTGGTTCTCTGCACTCTGTGAGTTCACAAACCAGCCCAGGGTGGCTGCTATTGTGATGTCAGGGGCCGCATCCCAGCGTTGCCAAGGCAAAGTTGCTGTGCCCAGGCCCGGCAGGGCTCAGTGAGCAGAGCAGCTCAGTGGCACGCTGACTGCAGGCGGAACCTGCTGATCGCCGAGGTCTCTGCCAGCAGGACTCGCAGGATTTTTGGTTTTTCCCCGCAGGCGTTGTCTGGTGCAGACTTGGGCAGCGCTGCTCAGGCCATGGAGAGAGTGTGTGCTGCAGTTTGCACGGCTTTCTCCGTGGCCTATTCTGGGTACTTTTTCACCCAGCTGGCACGTAAGTGGACGGTTTTGTGCAGTGTGGCATATGGACACCAAAATGCCACCAAGAGGCCTTGAGTTGGGTAAAGCTGCTGTCAGCAGCTGCAGCTAAGAAGGGGGTGTCTCTAGCCAGAGGGGCCTGGGCAGCATTTGTAATGTAGCCTGCAGGGGCTCCGCTCCTCCCGTGGCATAGCCTGTGCCCATGGGGTCTGGAATCTCCTCAGTTTGCTGGCTCAAGCCAGACAACTTCCAAGATAGGAGGACTGGGAGAGCTTGGCAGAAGTCCTTGGAAAAGCTGTGCACTGCTCTCCAGCACTGAGGGAAAGTCCCTCAGTTCAAGTCTTCTTGTCTGCATTCCCTCATCCCAGCATGTGCCTGTGGAACTTGACACTTCCTGAGTGCTAAAAGAGCCATTCCTTCTCGGATGAAATCACAGGATCAGCTTGGAAAAGGCCTCTGAGATGGACATTTCAGAGCAGTTCTTGTATGCTCCTGAACCCAGGAGCTGTTCCTGCGCTGTGTCCCCACGGAACTGCCACCATGGCTAAAGGGGACTTGGGTGAAGCTTTTTTGGGGAAGGGTTTTCAGTAAGCTCATGGCAATTGCTGCATGCAATCCCTTCAGAAAACTGAAATCCAGGGAAGAGAGGAGCTGTAGCTCCTGCTGGTTGCGGTGGGGCAGAAGCTGGAATGCCTGTTGCAGAACCACTGGGACTTTCTCAGTCTCGAGTTTCTATGGGTTGAGAGGCCAAAGAGGACAAAGGGTAGACACGAGGCAGTAGTTAGTGCTGTTGCCTTGCTGTGTGACACAAGGGTTGCTGCTGGAGTGATGGAGTGAAAGCAGAATGCTCTGTCTTTGGTTGCTGACTATTTGGTGGGCTTGCCCAGCACAGGCAGTTTCCTTACAGAATCTGCTTCTTTTTCCCTTTTGTCTTGCAGGTCACATCACCCGTGCCTGGAGAGAATCCGCTCCTTGGGTGAGTGGGAAAGGAGCCTTTGGTGTGGGTAGCATTTGACAATTGTGGAGCAAGCTGTGAGCTTGGCCTGGTGCAGTCCAGTGCCAGCCTGGTTGGATGAATGAAAGAACAGTCCAGGCCCTTTGCAGCAGCAGCAGCAGCAGCAGCAGCAGCAGCAGCACCAGCTGGAGGAGTAGTTGGATCCCAGGCTGTTTTCTCCAGTTCCTTTTCAGAGCTTTTAAGCAGCTGAAAGTGGGGTTGTTTGGTTCTTGAAGCCATGATGGAATTTCTCCTGTACAAGACAGTGCAGTCCCATCTAACTGGCCCATTTGACTTGAGTTTGAACAATTAGAATGCCATTTCTCTGCAGATGATTTCTCCTTAGTGTATCTGGCTCTAGAGCTGAATAGAGAGGTTCCCTGTCCCTGACACTGCTGTCTATCTGCAGAGCCCAAAACAGACCTCTGAGCCTCCTCTGGATGCATGTCTTCCTGAAGGAGAGACCAAAGGGGAGGAAGATTCCCACCAAAGTGCACCTGCTGCCACTGCAGGGCCTGAGCATCCAGCATCAGTAAGTGGCAGCTCTGGCTAGTCCTGTGGCTGGAGCAAAGCAGAGCTGCAAGTTTCTAAGCAGACAGCACCTGCCCTGCCTGGCTGAAGATGCTGAGGACTGGAATCTTTCCAGCTCTCCCAGAGCACTTCCCCCAGCCTGTGAGGCCTGGAGAAGGGGTGTGGAACTTGGACATTTAGGCATCACTTCCCTACTGTTCTGAAGGGTCTGGGAATTTGTCTCAGCAAGAGACAAGGGGTAGCAATAGGATGTCTTTGGATGCTCCTGGGGTACAAGTGAGGCCCTCTGTGCCCAGGGGCTGTGCAGGCTCCTTGTCCCCAGTGAAGAGAGCAGTGCAAAGGTGCAGTTCACAGCCTTGCAGGATATGAGGAGACACTGTCCCCAGAAGGGACCTGGCCCTCCCCAAAGAACAGCCAAAGTCAGCAGCTAAAGGAACAGCTGAGATGCAGCGGGGCTTGTAGCTGAAGAGACGTAAGGCTCTGAATGACAGGTTCTTTCCTGACCCTGCTGCTGCTGTCTGTGCACAGAGCACAAGGGCAGCGCCAGCACCTGCTCCGGCTGCCTCTGCACCCGAGGAAGAGGCTGAAGAGGAGGAAGGTGCCAATGAACCTGCGCCTGCTGTCAGCCCACGGCCTGAGCAGCCAGCATCAGTAAGTGCCTGTTTGGGTTAGCAGTGTCTTTGGTGACATTCTGTCCCTCATGTAAAAGCAGGCTTTGTGTTCGGGGCCTTGAGCTGGAGAAGTGGGCTGCAAAAGCTGAGAGGTGAAGAGCCCTGGATTGGCCAGCAGCATCTTCCTCAGGGCTTGCATTTGAAATGAGATTGGAGGGACATCTCTGCCCGGCACATTTGTGACCCAAATTAATTTCTTGTCCCAGAGCTCCAGCTCCTCTGTCGTGGCACCTGCACAAGCTGCAGCTGAAGAAGCCTCCAGTGCCCAAGCTGGAAACTCAAGCAGGAGCAGCTCGTGCACCTGGAGCACGACTAGTTCCTCTGGCAGCATGGAGCTGCTGGGAGAGAAGACAGAGGACAAGTGCCTGGCCATGCTGAGTACGTCCTTTGTGACCCTTGTGTGCCGCAGCAGTGCCTGGTGTGTGTGTGCGTGTGTCAGCAAGAGCTGTCCCAGCTCCTGTTCCTCCTCAGCTGAGTGCCAGCTCCTGAGGCCTCCCCACAGGAGCTGTTGCTGTGCTCTGAAGTGGGGAGGGATCTCTGGGCTGCCGCTCCTGCCTCGGAGGGCAGCTGGGCCTGGTTTGGCCTTGCCTGAGCTTCCCTCTAGGCAAAAGGCAGAGCAGAGATTGTTTCTGGCTGAGCAGGAGGCTGTGACCGAGCAAATGAGGAGGCCTCCAGGAGCTCCTATGGGGCCCAGCTCCTGTGGGGCACGGCCAAGGTCATCTTCAGAGCTCAGCCTGTCCTAAAAGCTGAGGGACCTCATTCCCAAGGCCCATCACAGTAGGGTAGAACATCAGCTGCTACTCTTGAGCGGCAGAAGGGCATTGTTTAGGCAAAGTCCTGCTTCAAGCTGGAGTTCCTAGCTTTGCTGGAGGCACTATGCAATATTCTTCCTGTTCTGGAAAGGGCAGCTGTTGATAAAAATGGATTCCAGAACCCAACATGCCTTGCATGTTTGCAAGGATTAAATCTTTTGTTGAATGTCCCAGAGTGTTCATTGCCCGAACAGAAAGGTTGTGTTTGTCCTGCTGCTCTTAATGTCTGAAGGCAACAATCACTTCTCTTGCTTACACTTTTCTGATCCCTGTCTCCTCTGACTGTTTCTTGATGTGCTTAGATTTTAGTTTAGACTTCTAGTTTTGGACAGGCCATCTGTGCTGCAGGGCTGCTTGTCCTGCTGCTGTTGTTTTTTAGGTGGTGGCGGTGTGGTGGTGGTGTTGTTTCCTGAGGGAGTGAGTTGAAAGGGCGCAGTGTCCCAGAGAGTGGGGCTGCCTTTCTGATCTGCTGCAGGGTGGGATCTCTTTTGAAGGGAGTATCTTTCCTTGGGATTTTTACAGAGATGCTGGTGAGCGAGGGAGATCCTGAGGCAAAATACACAGAACTGGAAACAATTGGCAGAGGGTGAGTGCAGCCACAGTTCTTTCAATTTACTGTTTGTCCCTGGACTTTTTTCCTCTTGTACTGTGGATTCCTGCACTTGCAGGGACTAAAGGACTTCTTCTTTCTCTGCGGCTGTTTTGTTTCTAGGGGTTTTGGCACGGTGTGCATGGCAGTGGAGACTGCCACAGGAGAAGAGGTAAGCGTCAAGCAGCGCCACAGCTTCTGCAGAACTGTTTTAGGACAGCATTTGATCTGCCATGTCTGGAAGAGTTTGCTTTGTTGCTGTGAAAGGGAGAATGCCAGTGGAATGATCAAGCCCCCTAGAGGTTGTCCAGCAGTTTTGCTCCATTTTTCTGGCAGAAATTGACTTTCTGCTTGCAAGAGGTGTGTGAATGAAAATGGGGATGATCAAGTAAAGCCATGGGGGAAGTCTGTGGGAACGGTGAGTGTTGTTAGAGCTTTGAGGTGGACAGCATAGACCATGTTTCTGCCAGGTTTCCAAGGCAAAGGCTATCTGGCTCTTTGTCCTGGGAGGTGCCCAAGCAAGCGGTCTGATGTCCAGCCACAAGGCAGCTTGGCCCAGCCCAGCTCTGTCACTCCATCAGCACTGTCTCTGTGGTCCGCTGGTGGTTCTGTGGCACCAACTTTGGTTCATGTTTTCCATGTTGTTTTAGGTGGCCATAAAGAAAATTAGTCTCCTGGAAGAGAGCAACAGCGAGGTGTGCCTGAATGAAATCCAGATCATGCGTGGCAATAAGAATGCCAATCTTGTGACCTTTGTAGACAGGTGAGTGGTTCTGCTGTTCTGCCATGAAAGGTCATTCACATCCTGCAAGCCAGAAGTTCAACCACTCCTTTGGTGGCTGGCAGAGGATGGAGCTGTTAATTCCTATTTCTGGGCTGATCTACAGCGTCCTGGGAGGAGATTGCATTGGGGCTGCATTCATCTTTGCTGGCATACCTAGTTGGAAGTGTGCTTTCAAAGACCAGCCTTGGCCCTGTCTCACTGAGCCAACAGCCTCAAAGTTCCTGTCCTCTCTCCACATGGTTTCATTTGTTTTGGCAATTGATTTTTTCCCACGGGTCTCCAGTGCTGACAAAGCGCTGTAGATTGTATTTCCCTTGGCCTGTTACATTGGTGTGGATACCAAGCAGCCTTTAGACTGCGCAGAGTTCAAGCCCTGTAGAGCATTGTGAATGATTATTCCTCCTGTCTTCCTCTGAGAGAGACACAGGAGCAAGAGTCCATCAGGTCATGTAAGTGCACACCTTCATCTCCAGGCTGTTGTTTCCTCCTTTCAGCTACCTGGTGGATGAGGAACTCTGGCTGGTGATGGAATACATGGACGGAGGTTCTTTACACGATGTCATTAGGGAGACTCATATGGCAGAAGGAGAGATAGCAGCTGTCTCTCGGGAGGTAAGGGATGGCGCTTGTGCTTCCCATGGCTTGGTTGGGACGGCTCTTCCAAATGGGTGATAAGGAGAGGAGAGATTTCCCCTTCCAAGCTTCCTTTCTGCCTTTCTCTTACGCCGGGCAGTAGCAAGAGCAGATGAAGTGCCTGCCAATGTGCCTGCCCTTCTTCTAGTGTGTTTGTGTTTGCCTCTCTAAAGCCTTGCCTGGAGCCTGTGTGTGCTGCATTCCTTCCCCACAAGAGCAAAGTGGCTGGTGGCACCATGTTGAGCAAGTGGCAAAGACAAAGAGATCCTCACAGGACTCTCACAGAGCTCAGCCTCAAAGGAGAGCCTTGCACCCCAAGTGGTGTTTGCAAAAGCAGACACTGTTGTCTGGCTGCAGAGAGTACAGGCACTGCAGCAGTGCACCTTGAGTCTGTGTTTGCAGGGCACTGGCCAGAGCAACAATTGCCCTTTCCCTTTCAAAAGCAAACAGCCACGCCCTTAGAAAAGCTCTGCTGTCCTCGTGTTGGAGCAGCCAGCTCTGCTGCCTTTGCCAGCAGCCTGGCCTGCCGTGGCTCACCAACCCCCAGGAAGTCAGTCTTGCAGGTGTGCCACTGCCCTGCTTGTGGGACGCAATCCACTCAGGCTCGTGTTTCTTTTTCCTCTCTCAGTGCCTGCAAGGCCTGGATTTCCTTCACTGCAAGCAAGTGATCCACCGAGACATCAAAAGCCACAACATTCTCCTGGGCTTGGACGGCTCTGTCAAGTTGGGTGGGTGTTGCTGGCCAGGCTCAGCCGTGGTGGGCTGCGGTGTGGGGCTGCCTTTGGGTGCTGCCGCTTCCCTGGTGCCTGTGGCAGTGCAGGCTGCCCTGCTGCGAGCGCAGAGCACAGCCACAAGGTGCAGGGAGCTGTAGCTGGGCAGAAGGGGTCAGGAGTGCCTTTGGCTTGTGTGTGTCCCTTCCCCAGCAAGGCAGCAGCAGTCTAATAGCTTCAGGGGACTAAAAGCCACTGCCTGAAGTCGGGGGCTTTTGCAAAGTGGCCAATTGCGTATTTCCTCAGCTGCAGGCTCGAGGAATAGCAGCATGCCCCTGGTACAGCTGGATTCCACGCTGCCTTCTTAGACATTGATTCAGTGGGGAATTCTTTTCTTTGCTTTCCTTTTTCAAGCTGGCTTGATGTGAGTGTTTTTTCTCCTCAGCTGATTTTGGCCTTGCTGCTCAGCTCACCGCTGAGCAGAGCAAACGGAGTTCAGCTGTTGGGACTACTCACTGGATGGCGCCAGAAATTTTCACAGGGAAGCCCTACGGCCCCAAAGTGGACATCTGGTCCTTTGGCATTGTGGGGATCGAGATGGTGGAAGGAGCACCTCCTTACCTGATGAACACCTCCCGCACGGTACGCTGCAACTACCCTCAGATGCTCCTGTCACTCTGACTAAATCTACTCCCATTCTGCTGCCTGGGAAGCTTGCTAACACCTGACAATGATAGGTGCCAGGCTGCATAGTCTCTTATGCTTCTTGCCCAGATTATCCCCTTGGCATTTCATCATGAATAGCACAAGAAAATCACTATGCCTTTTCCTTGGTGGAAGCTTTGCCTAAGAGAGCAGTGAGCAGCTTTACCTAAAGGAGCAGTGAGCTGCAATTTATGGGAGGAATCCTTGGAAATAGTAAAGTTAGATTAAAGTCTGTCTTCCACCTCACCTGTAGAGCTGGTGTCAGTGCTGAGAGAAGCAAAGTGTGCTGCTGCTGATGGAGTTGCTCCTAATTCCATCAGCCAATGAAATCAGGGGTCAAGGCAAGAGCCTTTGCATGTTGGACTGGCTACGGCTGCCTCTGGCTTTGGGTTCTTTTAGTAGGGGTAGGAAAGGTATCTCCCTCCCTCTGCCAGGGAGTAAAGAGCCACTGGGGAGTGGAGCTTGTCCAGTGGGGTCTGTGTGAGCAGTTTGGCGTGTGAAGGAGACAGGTGGAGCGTGGCATTTCCTTCTTCTCCAGGTTCAGCAGCTGATAAGCACCAGGGGCACCCCGAAGCTGCAGAAGCCCAGGCAACAGTCGGCTTGGCTGCGAGACTTTCTCTGCTGCTGCCTGGAGACAGACGAGGACAGGCGCTGGTCTGCCCAGGAACTTCTGCAGGTAAAAGGCAAAGCGGCTGCCGGGTGCGCCGGCCGCCCGCTGCCAGGGGCTCCTCGTCTGCTCAAGTCCAAGGCGGCAGATGGGCCCTGCTGCTGAGAATCTCCAGTCTGGGGGCTTTTCAAAGGAAAACAGAGGAGAACCCTGGCCTGGTATGGGTTGGAAGGAGCCTTTCCAGGTCGCCTAGACCAAATCTCATTCAGCTGAAGCCATCTGGGTTAATGGATTTGTGGGATTGGGAGCCATGTTTGGCTCATGTAGCATGGTCCTGGATGTGGAGACAGAGGTGCACAGAATGCCCTCCTTTGTGTATCTTTCTGCTTGCCAGAGAAAGCCAGTTTCAGCCTGTGAGGTCAGTAGAAATTAATTTCTTCTTTTTCTCTTTGGGCAGCATCCTTTTGTAACCTCAGCCAAGCCGACCTCCAGCCTGACGCCTCTGATCATGGCGACGCAGCAGTTTATGGCCGACAGGAGATACTAGCCCTGCAAGAGGCCATTGGTGTTTTTTGTAGTTTCTAGTTGATAGCTCGTAGTTTCTAGTTTGTTTAGACTGATAGTGTAAATAAATACGGTAATACATAAAACCTTCACTGTGCTGGAAGCCTCCCTTTGTTCTCATGCTGTGCATAAGCTCTAAATTTGCTTCTGAATGGTCAGGTGTTTCTTAAATGTGGGAAAAGCCATCTTTGGGGTTTGTGGCATGGTCTGGAAGTGGGCAAAGGTCTTCTGACCTTGGTGCCTCCAGGCCACAACCTCTAGTGGAGAGACAGGCTGGCAGCAGTGACTAGAGGAGCAGAGTGGGGCAAAATGGAGCAGAGCAGTGGTGGCAGTGCAGGGCATGCTGCTGTGGCTGTGGTTGTGTTGCAGCTCTTGGGAAAGGTTGGGAGTGTCTGTGCTGCTGTGGGCAGAGGGGGAGGGAGCCGGGCTTCTCCACAGGCTCGGGCACAGGTGAGCGTCCCGTGGGAAGGCAAGTTCTGCCACGGGAACTAAGGCCAACATGTGGGAGTGAAGACTTGTGCAGTTTGGAGCTGCGTGAGCCACTGTGGAGGCCTGTGGGCCTGCTGGAGGACTTCTTGGGGCAATGTCCTTTAGATTTTAACCTTTCCCTTATCTTGTCCCCTAGACTTTAAACTCTCCCATGGACTCCGGTTTTTTGTTTCAATGTACGTTTGATACATTATTAGTATATAATATATAGATATAGATATAATATATAGATATGGTATAGATATCTATATATATAGATATATAGTCATCATATAGTGATGATTCAAAATCATTTACTGTGCGATGTTTTGTGGCAATTGACAGTATATTTGATGATCATTTAAATTTAAATTTTAGTTGCACAATATTTAACAGACTTCCTTTCCCAGTTTTCGTATTCATCCGCCACGTCCCTGTACCCACTATCCTTGAGAAGGACAGGACTGGAGATGGAACCTGCTCAAGAGCACAGGCCAGCCACCAGCCATCTGCCATCTGCCCTTCTTTTCTGTGCCCTTGCCATGAGGGCACTGGCCATGCCTCCCCAGATTCTACCCTAACCCACTTTGTGACAGGCCTCAACCCTGCTCCTGCTTTCCTGTTGTATTAGCAGTCCCCGATTGTGGAGTTGTGTTTTTATACTTTATTGTATTTTCATTGTATTTCGATTTTAAAATGGTTTATCCCCTTGTACCCCTTCTGTGCCCCTTTGGTTTATCCCTAGTTTTCCCATCCCTCCTCAAGTGTCCATCACCCTCTAAGTACAGAGACATTCCCCTGTCTCCTCCCAGATGCCTTGTCCGTCACTCGGTGTGCCTTCCCTTACATCTTGAAGCTTCCATCCAGAGCGTCAGGTGGTTGGGTGAGGGCCTGGGGCCCCTTCCCCTTTCCTCCCTCGTTGGATACCCTCATTGTCAGTTTGTACAAGAGCCACTCCTTACTGTTTTCTCATTGGCAAGTCAGTTCTCCTCCTTCTCTGTATTTAATTTGTGCTTTGCACCTCTCTGGTGCTTTTGTCAGCAGGTTGTGTTCAGGTGCAGTTGGGCTCTTCACAGTCTCAATAAAGCCTGTGAAGACCCAGAGGACAGTGCTGGGACAGTAGATGCAGCCACAGGTTCAGCATGGCCATAAGCCAAGTTCCCCAGGAGGTTGGGTGGTTACCACCAAAGCATGGCAGTGAAGGGGCAGCATTTTCCCCACAGACTGGTGCCATGCAGCAGACTGCTGCTGACCTTGCTGCCAGCTGCAGTCCCAGCAACTGGGTTCCTTGCTTTCTGTCCTTCCCCAGCGGACAGAGGTCTTCCCTTGGAGCCTGAAGCAGTTGCAACAGGCCTCCTGGTGCTGGTACTTCAGCTGGTGGCCTGTCTTGTGACTGGGTCATCGAGGTGCTGCTGTCGTCCTCATCCTGCAGTCCATCTGCAGCTTTTCCTTGACCAAAGGGCAGGGCAATCTGAGGACAGAGCCTCTGAGAACAGGCAGAAATCCTGAAGGGGGGGGCCCAGGAAACAGGCAGCCATCAGAGCAGGGAAGGAAGGTGACCTCTCCTTTCCTTAGCCGTGCTGGAGCTCCTCCCAGGTGCTGGAGGGCACAAAGCCACTAGTGTGCCCTCTTCAGGTGCGGGGGTTGTTGGAGGGATGAAGCTTCTGTTTTTCCTTTGGGGAGCATTGGTGGGACTTCATCTGGACGTGTCTCTTCCACTCATCAGGAAAGCAAGCTGGAAGAACAGAGTTTGAAGGCACAGGAGAAGCTGGAGCAATGGATCAACTTGGTGGCAGAGGTACAGAGGGGAGAGGAGAAAAGGCTGCTTGAGATGAAGCAGTAAATTGCCATCATGCAACCTGGATGGGCAAAGAAGCAGAGACACTCAAGAGGCACAGAGTGTGAAAAGAGAGTTTGTGTGTTGGTTTGGACTCCTCTGGGCCCCTTATGGGCACAGCTTCTCTGGACACTGTCTGTCTCTCTGGGATTGTCTCTTAGCTGGCCCTTGGTAAATACAGGAATGAGAAGAAACTGCTTTTGGAAGGCATGAGCGCATCAGTCTTGGTTGCCACACAAGTGGTGTGTGGGACGTTTAAAGCCGTCTTCTCTTTGTTTCTGTGCAGCTCCAGAGCCAGAAGGCTGCTCTAGATGATAAGGTGCGCCAGCTGCTGGGAGATCTAAATGAAAGGCAGCAGCAGCTAGAGCAGCTGAGGCAGGAGCTGAATAAGGAGCAGCAGAATGGACAGGTGAGCCTGACTAGCCAGGTAGAAGAGCTTGGAAGGGCAGTGATGGGGACATGAACTGGAGACGTGAGGAAAGGGGAGGCAAGGACCATTGCAGGCACTGGAAGCACAGAGCCTGGCAGGCTGCAGCGCTGAGCACCAGGAAGAAGAGCTAGGATGGCAGGGTTAGAGCTGGGTAGAGAAGCAGAAGGAAGGGGCTGAACACAAATGCTTTTGAGAGTGCAAAAGAGGAAACCTGAACGAGATTGCGGATGCCAGTAAGATTCCTCTTATCTTCCTGAATATCAAGGACAAGCTGCAGGCAGAGTTGCGGGAAGCTCAGAGGAAGATGGAGGCAATGGAGAAGAGGCACAAAGAAGAAGTGCAAAGGATGCACAAGATCCTGCTGCAGTACAGGCTGGCTGGATGAAAGCAGGTGAATGAAGGAGGAGGAAGCAGTGCAGTCATGCAACAAGTGGTCTCTGCCCTTGTTGCCTTTCCCCTGCAGAGCAGCAGGTGGATGGGACCAATGTCTCTGACTGCCATGCTCTGTGCTCTCCGTGGCAGCTGCTCAGAAGGACACTTAGTGGGTTGCTGAATCTCAGCTGCTGCCCTGGGCAGCAGGGCTAGTGCTTTGGCCGGTGAGCCAGCAATCCTGGGAATATATTTCTGCTGGCCTCTTAGTGCTGGCTTTGTTTTTGGAGGGGTCTGTTCAGGTGAGCGTGGTGACCCACGCAGATTCTGGGCAAGTTGTCCCTGTCCATGGTGAATGCAGTCCTCAGAAGGGAGTGAAGTGTAAAGTTGTTCTTTCCCTTTCGCAGTCTCCACTATGGCTGACTGTGACAAGCTGTAGTCTCAGACTGCTTGTTTGGCTTGGACTGCAGGTGGAAGAGTTGACAGCTCGGCTTGCAGCCCAGGCCCAGTGCTGTTCCTAAGTGCTTGCCTTTGAAATGCTCTGTCTGGGGCATCTGTGCCAGTCTCCAGCTATCTCTGGACAGCTATAGGGGACAAATATCAGTCCATGCCCCGTCTCACATGTTGTTCAATGAGGAATTCCACCTGATTCCTCAAGAGAAAAGGAGCCGGAGGGCGCTCAGGGCTCTCACAGTGTTCACTGATGCCTCTGGGGCTTCCCATAAGTTGGTGATGACTTGGAGAAATCCACAGACTTAGCATTGGGAAGCTGATACTGAGCTTGTGGAGGGATCCCCCCAGGTGGCTGAACTGGCTGCAGTGGTGAGAGCTTTTGAGAGGTTTTCCGAGCCGTTCAACTTGGTGACAGACTCTGCCTATGTGGCAGGTATAGTGTCCAGGGCGGAGCAGGCTGTGCTCAGAGAAATAGAAAATGAACATCTCTTCAGGTTACTCTCAAGGCTAATTTATTAAATCTCGCACCGAGAACATCCATTCTTTGTGATGCATGTGAGGTCACACACTGATTTGCCAGGTGAGATTGCAGAGGAGAACCGAAAAGCAGACTCCTTCGCTGCACCAGTCGAAAAGGCAAGTCTCCCTGATGTTTTCCAACAGGCAAAGCTGAGTCACGAGCATTACCACCAGAACGTACCAGGTTTGATTGGACAGTTCCAGCTAACACGGAGTCAGGCCCGAGCCATTGTGACCAACTGTCCTAATTGTCAGCTCCAGGCCGTGCCATCGCTGGGCATGGGGGTAAACCCCAGAGGCCTTAGCAGCTGTGAGGTATGGCAGACAGACATCACACACATTCAGAGTTTTGGTCGCCTTGAATGAGTTCATGTAAGCGTGGACACATTCTCAGGTGCAGTGTATGCCTCTGCTCATATAGGACAAAAGGCTGCACATGTCAAACAACACCTAGTGCAAGCATTTTCAGTATTGGGGGTGCCAAAAACGATCAAAACAGATAATGGCCCAGCGTATGTATCCAAGGAGTTCCTAGAATTTCTCCAGCAGTGGGGAGTGGAACATAAGACTGGCATTGCCCACTCCCCCACAGGTCAAGCTGTAGTCGAGCGTGCACACCAGACGCTCAAGCAGGTATTGAAAAAACAAAACAGCTCAGCTCCGTGGATGTCTCCACGAGAGAAGCTCTGTAAAGCTATGTTTACTATCAATTTTCTGAATTGTTCATTTGAAAATATGAGTCCACCGGTTGTACGTCACTTTAACAGTGGCAAGCAGTTTAAATTGTCTCAGCATCCACCGGTCTTGATTAGGGATCCAGAAACTTGGGAAACCAAGGGTCCCTATGAACTTGTAACCTGGGGCCGTGGCTATGCGTGTGTAGCTACTCCCTCAGGCCCTCGGTGGATTCCCCAGAAGTGGGTGAAACCTTTTGTCCCCAAGAATCCAGGTCAAACAGAAGGGGACAAGAAGCAAGTATCTGATGCTTCAAAGAGAAGACGCCGCCGGATGGGAGAAGAAGAAAGTTCCTAGGCAGGAATTCCTTCCGGCAGAAACAGAAGCTTTAACATGTTCTTAAAATGTTTGTTCTTCCCTTTTAGAGAAAACCTACCTTCCACTCAACCCTGTGATGAACCCCATGCAAGTTGTCATCCTGCAAATGCTGAAGAGAATGTTCAAGGGATGGGGATTCACGGGGTGGTGGACATCTGTAGTTAGATCAATTTTGTTAGTCTTTGTTATTCTGTTCTTTGTAACCCTAGCGTTCGGGATTCTGCGTCACTTGATTTTCAAAGCTATCAAGGGCCTCACACCTTCTACCTCAGAGGTCAACCACATAGAGTTGGCTAACCTGAGGAGGCCTGACCACGCCACCAACATGGGGTGGTGGGAAACCCATACTTGGGGTTGAATTGAGCCCAGTGAATTCCTGTAACCTTGTTTAACAAATAAGGGGGAGGTGTTACGGTGAGCTCCTGGACACCCTTTTGTCCCCCCTTTCCTAGGGCCTCTGTGGCTCTGATCAAGATAACCCCTGAATCCTCCCCCCTGCCCCAACGGGGTTGGCGGGGAGCCAGGAGTGCCCACCCTGTCCAAAACCTATATAGACCCCTGAAACTTCCTGCTCTTCCTCTTTTGCCCTGCTCTCCATGGACACCACAGAATAAAGAGAGCTGTTCCAACACCCTGGGTAAGGAGCCTCTTTTGAATACTTTTCCCTCTCATGCTATTTCCTCCCCTCACAGCCCCATATCTCTGAGCTAGTCGGATTCATTCAGGGGGCTGCGTGGAGGGGGGGAAAAACATAGAAATAACAAGCTGTGGCTTATGGACTGCAAGGGGCTTTTGTGCTGCTTTGGGGCAGAGGAGATCTTTCCAGTCTTTTCTTTTCTGTCAGCTGCAGAGAAGGTTTGTTTGCTATGCATGAATCCACAGAGCAACCCGGAACGGCTGCTATTGTGATGTCAGCAGAGGGTTGCCAGGTAACAGCGCTGTCAGCAGGAGGTTCTCCTGGTGCCTGCAAGGCCTCAGCGTCCAGAGCAGCTCTTGGCGCGCTCATTGCAGGAGGATCACCTCAGCTGTGCTGTTCTCAGATTACAGCAGGTGTCCTTTTGTGTCTGTAGTTTCTTGCACAGTTTGTGGAGTTGTGCAAGTGTCCTGTTTCTCCCCTTTTTTTCCTTGCACAGTCTGGAGACTTGTGCAAGAGGGGGTTTGTTTCCGTTTTTTGTTCCCCTGGCCTACGGACGTGAGCAGCACTGCTCAAACCATGGAGCGAATCCGTAGAGCAGTCAGCAGCGCCTTTTCATTGGTGGCTCCTCAGAAAGCTTTTCGTCGTTTGACTGGTAAATCCAAGTTTTTCCTTGGGGCAGCACATTGAAACAAAAATGGCATAAAGATGCCATCTGTTTGGTGAAGCTCCTTTCAACAGCTTCACCTAAAAAGGGGCTGTCTCTGGCCTAGCAGGGTGTGGGAACTTCCAAATGCAGACTGGGCAAGATTTGCAGGCGTCCTTCTAAAAACGGTTTGGTTCTCTCCAGAACTGAGGAAAAGCAGCATTTTTTCTGCATTCCATCCTTTAAGGATGTGCCTGTCTAAGTGCAACTCCAGTGTGTGCTACAAGAGGGATTGGCTTTGCGCTGAAGGGCAAAGTGCCGAGCAGCTGGTGTGTGCTCCTGAAGCCCGGAGCTGGGCCTGTGCTGTGTCCCAACAGAACTGCAAGCGCTAAGAGGGGTTTGGTGGGAGCTTTGGTGGGGAATTGTTTACAGCAACCGCGTGGGACATGCTGCGTGCAATTTACAAAAAGAAAAAGCAAGTCCAGGAAAGAGAGGAGAAAACAGCTGCTTTAGCTGCAGGCTGGACAACAGGCTCGAATGCAGGCAGGGACTGCTAAGGAAGAATTTGCAACTTCTCGGCTAAGTTTCTGGTTCCTTAGTGGCAAAGCTGAGCAAAAGGTAGACACAGCCTAGGGTAGTGGCCTGCAGTCTCGCTTGCTGTGCTAAAGAAGTGTTGCTCCCAGAGGGATGTTGTGAAAGGAAAACGCTCTCCGCTTGGCTGGACTTGCTCTGTGGGACTCCTCAGCACAGAGAGATTTCTAACAGCCCCTGGTTCATTTTCCCTTCTTCCCGGCAGGTCGACTCCGAGGAGGAAGGAGTCAAGTGCACGCTTCGGTGAGTGGGACGGGCACCCTTGGCATTCCTGGTGTCTGAGGATTGTGGAGAAAGCTGTGGCCTTGGCCTGTTGCAGTAGAGCAGCAGCCTGGCAGGCCGAAAGAAAGTCCCCAAAGTCAATGTGTGCAGGAACACTTCCAAAAGGATTCCATCCGTTTCCTCCTTTTCCACTGAAGAGGTTTTCACTAATAAAAGTCAAGCTCTGCAGACAGGAGGCTGCATGCTGATTGTAGGCAGGCTGAAATAGCTCCTTCAGTGCAAAGCTGTGGTGCAGTGCAGAGCTGCATGCAAGTTTCTGAGCAGGCAGCACTTGCCCTCGGTGGCTAAAGATTGCTGATGTGGGCTGGAGTCCTGCCATGACCTAGCTCTTCAGCTCAGCCACTGACGCGTGGGAAATGGGATCTGAACTTTCATATGCAGGCGTCATTTTCCTGGCACTCTCAGGGTCTCTGAACTTCCCGTGCTGTGAGATAAGCGGTAGCACAATGCCCTTTAGTGCTACTGGTGCAAAAGTCAGCCCCTTTGTGCAGAGTCTGTGCGGGCTCCCTGCTGGCAGCAGAGGGAGAGGTACTAAGGCGCAGTTCACAGGCCTGTGGGGTATGGAGGAGCCACTGTTGCCTGCAGGGACCTACCCCTCTCCATGGCCTATCTAAGTAGCTGCAGTCACTACTGCAGCTACACCCTAAACTTTGACATGACCCAAGTTTGCTGAGAAGAATTCTGAGCAGCTCTGCATGGCAGAGACAAGGTCTGTCTGTGAAGGGCTGGAATGCAGTTCCTATTGGCTGCTCTCCAAGGCCTGAAATCCTGAGGGGAAGCCAGTTGACCAGAGCTGGGCAGGGAAATGTTCCCTGCTTCTCCTCAGACATTTCCAGAGCAACTCATGAGTTAGTTGGGACATAAACACCACCTAAACACCGCCTAAACGGCCCCACACAATAGATTTTGCCTTCAGGTGAGCTGTGTCTCTGCTTGCTGCTTCTGCCAGCTGTCAGGAGCCAACTTCCCTCCTCCTCATTGCTGCTTTGTGCTTTTTCCCTGCCCAATCCTTGCAGGTCCCGCTAGGAGAAGTTCTCACCAGTCGGGACTCCTCGGTCCAGGCAGGAAAGGCGGAGCGGCACGAGAGCACGGCTAGAGTGCGCGGCGCCCGGGAGCTGAGGTGCGTGTTAAGCTTTCTCACTTTCTCTGAGCAGGGGTGGGCCTTGCTGGGCTTTAGGAGGCCCAGGACCAAAGAACAAATTTGGCTTTTCACTATTTGACTTGCTCAGCACAGACGGGAGAAGGCAGCCCAGGGCAGGTCTGGCTGCAGACCGACCTAGAGCAAAGCTGCTTCCTGGGACTCGCTTCTCGAACCTTGACAAAAAGCATTCTGAACTAGACCAGAGTAAAAGCAAGGGAGGTTCAGGCTGGGCTTAAGGACAGCAAAGCACTGACCTGAAAGACAATCATGCAGCAGAACAAGTGCCTCAGAGAGCATGTGCAGATTCCACCCTTGAAATTTGGAAGGCCCAGGTGGATAGAGACTTGAGCAGCCTGGCCAGATGCTGACCCCAATTGCTTGGAGGTGAACTCTGGGCTAGAGGCTTCCTGGGGTCTCTGCCAGCCTAAACCATCTTGGGATCCTTTGCTTATTGAACTGGAAAATCGTACCCACCTCCTCCCCAAGCTGTAACTTGCAGGCTCATTCTTTGTTTCGCTAGTGAAAGCAGGAGCAATTGTGGGACTGCTCATTTAGACTTGGCAAGCGTGTCTTAGCCAAAGAAAAGCTTTTGCAAGTCCAGTGCTCACTGCATCAGAAAGGAGTGTTGGGCCTAGCAGGCAGGGAAGCTGTTATGCTGAGAGTACCTGAGCTTTCTGGCAGTGTTCTGTGGCTTGTGGAAGCTTGTTTGACTTCCTCAGTGGCGACTCTTTCACCTGAAGGAATGACAAAGAGAGATGCGGGTCTAGGGAGGGAATTGCAGCCATCTCTTGAGGTGGAAGCAGAGGGCTGTTGGAAGGGCCTGAGATGCCTTATGTGGGGCATGGTATGTAGTGCTGGTTTTGCAAGGCGACTGTGTTGCACTTAAAGGCTTTTTTGTCCGTCCCCTTGTTGCAGATGGAAGGAGTTGGCTGCATCTGAGAGAAAGCGCCACTCCTCCCTAGAGAGGGTGTTTGAAGTGGCAGAACTGACCCCGGTGGAAACGCCGCCTCAGAGGGATCTACTGCAGGAAGCGTTTCCTCTGGTGGCACCAAAGGTACGCTCACCTTCCTCCTAGGCAGCACTTGTGGGGAGAGGGACTTGTCCTAGCCAGACCCCCCCCCCCCCCCGAATGCTGCTTCTGGCAGCAAGCTAGGACCGAGCCTGTGTTGTTGCTGTTGTTGTTGTTCCACTTGAAAAATGCTGCCCCCTCTTGCAGGTTTGCCGCCCGCAGCGGCCAGCCCACAGGGGCCTGGAGAAGCTGGGGCAGGAGTTCTCTCTCCCAGGGCAGACACTGTCCCAGGTGTGCAGAGAGAAGGCGGCGCTGGTGAAAGAGAACGCTGCCCAGGAAGCCCGACTGAGAGCCACGGAGCGGGACCTACGGGGCGTTTCAGAGCGGCTGGCAGAAGCCAGGTAAAGGCAGGGAGGAGACCCAGGGTGGGACATTATTGAAAGTCTGTAATTACAAAGGTGGTGAGCATTACCACCAGTCAGGATTTACCGCCTCCTGTGTGCTCTCCTGATGTTTCTCAGACAGGGAGGCAAAGAGACATGAGAAAAAGAAAACGATACTCTGATCTGAATGTGATTTTTCTGCCAACTCAAGCTCTCCAAGCTCTTTTGGGCACCTGCTTGGGACCTCTTGCACATTCCTGTGACAAGTGCAAAGCAAACCAACTTGGCACTGACTTGAGTACCAGGGAAACGGTGCAGATGTTTCCTGAAATCGGAAGTTTCCCTCTGGTTTTGCTTTCTCCTTTGTTGCATCTGAACATCAGTTTTTCCTTGCCAAATAGTTTGACGGGGGATTTTCAGAATTCAAGGCTCTTACATGTGAATGTTGTGAGTCGGGTGCTGACCCTTCAGCTGAAGATGGAGGGTCATGCTGCAAATCTTGCAACCCTTGAGAGCTCACTCTTGTGGAGTAGGATGCAGGACCTAGAGTAGCTTAATAGGAGCAGCAACAGCAGCAGCAGCAGCAGCAGCAAGGAAAGGTCTTGTGACTTCTCAACAGTCTCTAGGGATCCTTGCTGAGCACTGATACTTGCCCACTTGTCCACCCACTTCTGTAACCTGTCAAGGTCCCTTTGGCTGGTGCCTCTTCCTTTTTTTAAAGAGTGCCAAATCACTTGGGCACTGCTGGCGTAGTTAGCCATAAAGAAAGGTAGCAAGTGTTCTTGTTCATGATCTTCCAATGATTTAAATGGCAGGATGGCTGTGTGTCTCTCCTTTTCCTAGACAGTTCTTGTTCAGATAAAAACCTAGTTCAGGATTCCTACTCATGCTGCTAGAAGCTGGAGGTTTCACTCTATCGTTTGGTGAATTCCTTTAGTCCCTTTTCCTTAGAGAGTGCCTGGCAAGCCAAGTACCTATATGCACATGAGGAATAGCATGAAACATTGACGGGTCAGCCAGGAGAACGCTGTTCTATCCCCCTGCAGAGTGACTTGGAAGTGCTGGTGAGCTCAGGGCTGTGAGCAGCGGCTGGCCTTTTGCTCATTTGCAGAGACTTTGTGGGCACAGCCACCCGTGTGTGATAAGTCAGGCAACAGCAATTTGAGCTTTGTCCACTGAGCTCAAACTCAGCTGGGCTTTCTGTGCTGGCCTAGGACACGAGGCAAGGCTTCCCAGTCACCTGGAGGGGCCTGCTCTGCTATTTGAAGTGGTAAAATTGTCCTGCTTTATCTGAGCTTCCATGCAAGCTGTTTTCCAGCCTAAGGTACAGGGATCTTAAGGCACATCTTAAGATGTGCCACACTGGAGAAACTGGCCCTGTGTGCCAGGAACTATTGCTCTCCATCTTCACAACTTGCAGGTCAGAGAAGGAGAGCCTGCAAAGCAGCCTGCTGGAGGCTCAGCAGCACGTATCGGAGCTGGAGACGGCCAGGAGCTGCCTGGAAGCCCAAGTGCGCACAGCCAGGCAGGCCAAGGAGCTGATACTCGGTGAGAGCCTCGTGCACTTTGTTTCTGCTGATGGCCCTGGCCAGTGCAGTCGCGCCACAGGCAGCTCTGTCTGCAGGGCTTGTGAGGAGTGAAGGAGCTGAGGGCAGGTTCCTCCTTGCCTGAAACTGAAGGGGCTTAAGGTCAGCAGATTCTTCTGCTTGTGCAGTCTCTGACTGTTGCCGTGTGTCACGTTTGCAGAGGATGTGAGGGGCCTTCGTCGTGAGCTGCTGGCTGTAAGATCTTTCAGCAAGCAGCAATGTGAAGACATGGCTCAACAGCTCCGCTGGGCAGAAGAGCAGTGCAGCAAGGCTCTGAGACTCTGGCAAGCTGCTGAGGAAGCGAAGAAAAGGAAGATTGTGCAAAACCTGGTAAGAAACAGTACATCCCTGAAGTTTTCCAGCGACTTTGAAGGGCTGGCTTAGCAGAAGAGCAGCCTGAGTATGTGACATGGTCTCAAGCATCTGCTGTAGGCTACACATTGCTGGGCCAGGCAGCAGAGGGGTTCAAGAGCTCCTACTTGAAGGCCTGTGAAGACCCAGAGGACAGTGCTGGGACAGTAGATGCAGCCACAGGTTCAGCATGGCCATAAGCCAAGTTCCCCAGGAGGCTGGGTGGTCACCACCCAAAGCATGGCAGCGAAGGGGCAGCATTTTCCCCACAGCCTGGTGCCATGCAGCAGACTGCTGCTGACCTTGCTGCCAGCTGCAGTCCCAGCAACTGGGTTCCTTGCTTTCTGTCCTTCCCCAGCAGACAGAGGTCTTCCCTTGGAGCCTGAAGCAGTTGCAACAGGCCTCCTGGTGCTGGTACTTCAGCTGGTGGCCTGTCTTGTGACTGGGTTATCGAGGTGCTGCTGTCGTCCTCATCCTGCAGTCCATCTGCAGCTTTTCCTTGACCAAAGGGCAGGGCAATCTGAGGACAGAGCCTCTGAGAACAGGCAGAAATCCTGAAGAGGGGGGGCCCAGGAAACAGGCAGCCATCAGAGCAGGGAAGGAAGGTGACCTCTCCTTTCCTTAGCCGTGCTGGAGCTCCTCCCAGGTGCTGGAGGGCACAAAGCCACTAGTGTGCCCTCTTCAGGTGCGGGGGTTGTTGGAGGGATGAAGCTTCTGTTTTTCCTTTGGGGAGCATTGGTGGGACTTCATCTGGACGTGTCTCTTCCACTCATCAGGAAAGCAAGCTGGAAGAACAGAGTTTGAAGGCACAGGAGAAGCTGGAGCAATGGATCAACTTGGTGGCAGAGGTACAGAGGGGAGAGGAGAAAAGGCTGCTTGAGATGAAGCAGTAAATTGCCATCATGCAACCTGGATGGGCAAAGAAGCAGAGACACTCAAGAGGCACAGAGTGTGAAAAGAGAGTTTGTGTGTTGGTTTGGACTCCTCTGGGCCCCTTATGGGCACAGCTTCTCTGGACGCTGTCTGTCTCTCTGGGATTGTCTCTTAGCTGGCCCTTGGTAAATACAGGAATGAGAAGAAACTGCTTTTGGAAGGCATGAGCACATCAGTCTTGGTTGCCACACAAGTGGTGTGTGGGACGTTTAAAGCCGTCTTCTCTTTGTTTCTGTGCAGCTCCAGAGCCAGAAGGCTGCTCTAGATGATAAGGTGCGCCAGCTGCTGGGAGATCTAAATGAAAGGCAGCAGCAGCTAGAGCAGCTGAGGCAGGAGCTGAATAAGGAGCGGCAGAATGGACAGGTGAGCCTGACTAGCCAGGTAGAAGAGCTTGGAAGGGCAGTGATGGGGACATGAACTGGAGACGTGAGGAAAGGGGAGGCAAGGACCATTGCAGGCACTGGAAGCACAGAGCCTGGCAGGCTGCAGCGCTGAGCACCAGGAAGAAGAGCTAGGATGGCAGGGTTAGAGCTGGGTAGAGAAGCAGAAGGAAGGGGCTGAACACAAGTGCTTTTGAGAGTGCAAAAGAGGAAACCTGAACGAGATTGCGGATGCCAGTAAGATTCCTCTTATCTTCCTGAATATCAAGGACAAGCTGCAGGCAGAGTTGCGGGAAGCTCAGAGGAAGATGGAGGCAATGGAGAAGAGGCACAAAGAAGAAGTGCAAAGGATGCACAAGATCCTGCTGCAGTACAGGCTGGCTGGACGAAAGCAGGTGAATGAAGGAGGAGGAAGCAGTGCAGTCATGCAACAAGTGGTCTCTGCCCTTGTTGCCTTTCCCCTGCAGAGCAGCAGGTGGATGGGACCAATGTCTCTGACTGCCATGCTCTGTGCTCTCCGTGGCAGCTGCTCAGAAGGACACTTAGTGGGTTGCTGAATCTCAGCTGCTGCCCTGGGCAGCAGGGCTAGTGCTTTGGCCGGTGGGCCAGCAATCCTGGGAATATATTTCTGCTGGCCTCTTAGTGCTGGCTTTGTTTTTGGAGGGGTCTGTTCAGGTGAGCGTGGTGACCCACGCAGATTCTGGGCAAGTTGTCCCTGTCCATGGTGAATGCAGTCCTCAGAAGGGAGTGAAGTGTAAAGTTGTTCTTTCCCTTTCGCAGTCTCCACTATGGCTGACTGTGACAAGCTGTAGTCTCAGACTGCTTGTTTGGCTTGGACTGCAGGTGGAAGAGTTGACAGCTCAGCTTGCAGCCCAGGCCCAGTGCTGTTCCTAAGTGCTTGCCTTTGAAATGCTCTGTCTGGGGCATCTGTGCCAGGCACCTTTCTGACACAAGCAAATTTCTTGTCCCAGATGAATGCAGGAGCTGCCATCAAAGCTGTCGCTGCAGCAGCATCCTGGGAAGAAGCCCCCTCTCCACAGCCTGAAAACCCAAGGATGAGCAGTTCTCCCCGCTCAAGCCAGGAGAGAGAGGAGCAGTTCCTGCGTCTGCTGAGTACGTCCTGGGGATTTCTTGTGCCATCGAGCAGTGTATTACAGTGTGTGTACCTCGGCAAGAGCTGTAGCACATGTTCCTCCTCATTTGGTGTTGGGAGAGAATTTTTGGACTCTCTCCAGAAGCCACTGTGGTGCTAGGATGCAGGCAGGGAGCGCTTGGGGCGTTCCTTTTGCCTTTGTGGGCAGCAGGGCCTGGGTGGGCTTTGCCTGAGCTTCCTTCTAGAGTGAAGACAAAAGCAGGGATTGTTTTGGGAGCAGCAGGAGGCTGCGACCTAGCCAGTGGCTCAGTAAAAAGAGTGTGTGCTAGCCTGGCCAAAGTGAGCAGATGAGTTGGCTTCCTAGATTCCCTTTAGACTCCTGACTTCCCAGCAGTCATTGGAAATGACAAAACACTTGAGCAAAGTTGATTGGCTGTGGGGCTGGTTTAATGCTGGTGTTGTTCTTATGACTCTTAGTACTTCTATTCCTTCTCCAGTTGGTTTTGTTTGGTTAGCGTGACCTCCTTGAAAAGAATGGCAGGTGACAGCACAAATAAGAGAGGAAGAGATCTTTTCAGTATGCCCTAAAAATTAA